>NC_033654.1:976523-993056 GCF_001601855.1 Plasmodium reichenowi | reverse complement strand
AAAAAAAAAAAAAAAAAAATAAAATAAAAAATAAAAAAAAAATATTTATAGAATATGAATGAGGTAACTCTTAATTCAAAAATTTTTAGTGAGAATAAAGAAAATAAAAATAGAGTAAAAGAAAATATAAAATATAATAATGAGAATAGTATTAAGGATGATATTCATATGGGTCACATGAATAATAGTGTAAAGAATTTGTATAACATATATATGAATAATAGTAATAACATAGAGACTATAAATCACAACCATAATAATAATGTTAAGAGTAGTAATAATAATCTTAATAATGAATATATGTTTAAATATTTCAACAATTATTTAAATAAAAGTGGAAAAAATAATATATGCGATATTAATAATGAAAATGTTGAAAGTAATAATAATATGAACAAAGATATGGAAGAAAAAAAATTTATAAACATCAAAAAGTATAATATAAATGATATAAATGATACAAATGATACTAATAATATAAATAATATAAATAATATAGTTGATAGAAATGATAAAAGTAACATAAATCTTCGAAATAATATGAATGATACCAACATCAATTTTAATAAGTTAAATTCTAATCACCTACAGAATGGTGATTATGCCTTTACAGATTTTTTATTAAATAATAAAAGTATAAATTCACATAATAAAGAAATTATTCATACAACCAATGATATTTTAAACGAACATATTATGTCGAGTAATCTAAATAATAGTATTTCCAAAAGTAATAATAATTATTATTTTGGAAATGAGAAATATGATAAAGATAATAATTATACACACCATGATGATCATTTCTATAATTCTCCTTCATATACAAATGAAGGTACAATGTCAAAGTTGAAGAATAACCCTGTGTTATTAAGAGATTCGTGTAATGAAAATATTAATACTTTTGATAATATAAACAGTAATGATAATAATAATGATAACAATGATAATGATAATAATGATAATAATGATAATAATGATAATAATAATGATAACAATAATAATAATAATGATAATAATAATAATATAAATGAACATACTCATATGAATAGCAACATTAGCACGAATGTATCCGATATTACAATTTTAGAAAATAAAAAATTATTGAATATTTTAAATATTAATAATAATATAGAAAACAATTTTAATAGTAATAATTATAGTTATGATAAAAATTGTTTGTTTGAAAGTAAGGATAAAGATATGAATTCCTTAACACCTCAGGAGGAAATTTGCAAGGTGCAAGACAAAGAAAATTATAAAGATTTTCTTAACGTAATAAATAAGAGAATGAAAAATTTTACAAAAGATAATAATAGTAATAATATTAATATAAATAATATTGATAATAATAATAATAATAATAATAATGTAAATACAAAATCTAGTTCATTTAATGATAAAATACCCATGGATAACCATACGGATAATATTATGGTTACCAACAACAACAACAATAATAATAATAATAATAATAGTAGTAGTAGTAATAAAGCTACGAATATATATAAATATAATATTAACCAACACAGTGATAGTAATAAAAATACCAACAATATTGTTAATATAAATGATGAATATTATAAAAAATTGATACAATTAAAAGTGAAAAATGAAAACGATGAACATAATAAATTAGAAGGTGATTATCCAAATGATCAAGTTATTGGAAATGTATTAAATGATGATTGTGATGATGATAATAATCAAACACATCGTCACGAACATAATAATAATAATGATAATGATAATAATAATGATAATAATAATGATAATAATAATGATAATAGTAATGATAATAGTAATGATAATAGTAATGATAATAATAATGATAATAATGATAATAATAATAATGATAATAATAATAATGATAATAATAATGATAATTGTTATGGTTATATTTATAAAAATAAAAGTTCTACATTAGATGAATCTTTAAAGCATCAAGAAGTTAATACATCTATTTTTTCTTATACTAATAAAGCAGGTATTAATAATAATAATGATGTTATTAATTTCTTCAATGATGATAATATTGAGATGGAATATAAAAACATCTCGTCTTTGTCGTATAACAAAAATGTGTGTGATGCTAGCAGTAATTATAATGATAATATAAATAATAATATAAATAATAATACAAGTAATAATATAAATAATAATACAAGTAATTATACAAATAATAATACAAATAATAATACAAATAATAATACAAATAATAATACATATAATAATACCCGTGTTAGTAATAATAACCATTGTGATGATCATCACAATAGTTACGATACGGAGAATATAAACTATGAAGATTTATTATATAATAACAATTTGAAGAAAAAAAACAGTGATCATTTTATAGACGTAGAAGAAGGAATACGTGAATATAACTATAAACGTCATTTATCGTATCAAAAAATTCAAACGAATGAAAGTGAAGATATTAGAAAAAATAATGATAATTATTATATGAATAATTTAAATAATGATATTTTTTCTTCAAATCATGAGAATATAAAAACAAATGAATCTAATAATAATATATCATCTTTTTATAATAAAACAAATAGTAATTTTCTTATTAATAATGATATATGTGATGATAATAAAAAGGATCAGTCATGTGTGTCCGAAAAGAATAGACCTATTTCATATAACTCATATGAAAAAGAAGAAGAACAAAATTTAAAGCATTCAAACAGCTTAGAAAATAATTATATAAATGTAGAGAATGCAAGAATAAATAATTTCTTTTCATGCAATTATACGTTGGACGAAAAAACAAAAATGAATAATAGGAATACGAAATATACAAATGGTAATAATAATAATAATAATAATAATATTGATGATGATAAAAATGACCATGGTGATGATAAGAACAACAATATTGATCTTAATAATTATAAAAAACGAAATAACAGTAATAATAATAGTAATAATATTTACCATTATGATAATCATTTTAATATTTCAAGTGATAATAAAATATATATGTTCGATTGTGTAAAGAAAAATATATCTCCTATTATGAACAATGAACGATATCCATATTATAGTAAAATGAATAATTCTGTAAGAGATGAACATGCTTTTTATGGCAGTTTCTCAAATAAAGAAAAAATGAATAATAGAATAAAGAATCATAAAAATAATAATATGAATAAAAGTTATATAGATATCCATGATACCGATACGAATGATAATTTTATAAGTGACGATTTTAATAATAACATGGGAGAAGATAACTATGTAAATAATGTTTATGATGATGAAGACGATGTTAATAATAATGTGGATGGTAATAATATGAACAGTAATAATAATATGAGTGAATCTAACTCAGTTAATATTTCTGTGCATGATGTGAAAGATGTTAAATATAATTCTTCCATTAATTTAGATGATCAAAAAAAATGTATGTCCAACAACTCGTATCATGATATAAAGGCGAACACATATGAAAAGATTAATCATAATATAGGTGTGCATGTACATAATAATAATCACAAAACGAATCACGACAATATGAAAAATGGATTTGATCAACAGTGTTATGTTAGTAATGTTAACATGGAATATATAAAGGATAATATGAATAGTGTGAATAGTGTGAATAGTGTGAATAGTGTGAATAGTGTGAGTAGTGTGAATGATGTGAATGATGTGAATAATATGAATAATATGAACAACATAAATAACATGAAGAACATAAATAACATGAACAACATAAATAACATGAACAACTTAAATAACATGAACAACTTAAATAACATGAATAACTTCAACAATGTCAACCATTCGAATAGTATGAAAAACATTGGAGAGTATAACATGAATAATTATAATTTACACAATATAAGAATGAGTAAAGGTGATGATAATAATACAAACAAAGTAGATATAGGAAACCATCTGAATAATTCTCAGATTATCGGAATGAAGAAGAATGACGTTATATACAGTGATACAAGTATGAACTATGAAAATATGAATAATAATATTAATAATTATAATATTAATAATAGTAATAATCATAATGATCTGCTTCCAAATAATATTAACGATCAGTATAATAATGACTCTTTAAAATTTAAAAATAATTTTATTATGTCTAATAATTTATGTGGAAGGACCAATATGAATAATATAAACATCTTAAATAATGTAAACAATTTGAAAGATATAAATACAATGGACTTATTAAATAGTTCAAGGAAGCATAATAGTATGAAAAATGTTGTAAGTACTATGGATATATTAAATAATGTGCACAATATTAATAATATGAATAGTGTTAATAATTGTGTTCGAAAAAATTCGATGGTTGGAGAAAGTAATATGAATAGCATGAATAATATGAATAGCATGAATAATATGAATAGCATGAATAATATGAATAGCATGAATAATATGAATAGCATGAATAATATAAATAGCATGAATAATATGAATAGCATGAATAATATGAATAGCATGAATAATATAAATAACATGAATAATATAAATAACATGAATAATATAAATAACATGAATAATATAAATAACATGAATAATATAAATAACATGAATAATATAAATAACATGAATAATATAAATAACATGAATAAGGTTATGAAAAATGTAATAAATGTAAATAGTGTGAATAGTATTAATAGTATGAATAATGCAAAAGTTGTGAATAGTTTTAATAACCTTAACAACATCAATAGCATAAATAGCTTTATGAAGAAAAATAAAAATTTGGAAAATGACGTCCTTAAAAATATGAATTCAATGAATAATACAATAAAAAGTATAAACGTTATACATAATAACATAACATGTAATAAAAATGGAAACAATTTACAAATATTAAAAAATAACAATATAGTTCATTCATTTGCTCATAATCCTACAAAATTATTAATTAATAAACAAAACATGGCATCTAATAAGTGTATGAACATAAAAATGAAGAGTATAAATAATAATCATCATCTTGTTGATTGTAACAACAGATCATTGATGAATAAAAATGTAATGGATTTTGCACATATGAAAGATAATAAAAATTATCAAACAATAAGTCCAAATAATAATTTAGCCTATAGGAAAAATATTACATCCAATGAAAGTAGTAATATGAATAATATGAATGGTGTGAATAATATAAATAGTGTGAATAATATAAATAGTGTGAATAATATGAATGGTGTGAATAATATAAATAGTATGAATAATATAAATAGTATGAATAATATAAATAGTGTGAATAATATAAATAGTGTGAATAATATAAATAGTATGAATAATATAAATAGTGTGAATAATATAAATAGTATGAATAATATAAATAACATAAATAATAATGTAAAGGTTAGTGATCGATTTAATGGTTTCCTAACAAATAATAAGAAACCAGTAATACCAAATATGCTAAATATTTTAAATAAAGAATATGGAGAGAATAAATTATTGAGTAATGATAACATGGAAAACATTATTCATAGTAATAATAATATAAATGGATTTATGAAAAATGAATCAAGTGTAAAGCAAACCATGAACCAATCATTGAATCATTCGTTGAATCAATCATTGAATCAAATGGAAGAAAGACGAGGGAGCATGCTGAATGATCAACATGATAATAATGTGGATTTTTTAAATATGAAAAAAAACTCTCTTCATATATCGATTCCAAATAATAATATAAAAATGAATGAAAATGATTATGTGAATAAACATAATTTTAATTTAGGAGTTGTTACTAACAATAAAAGAAATAATTTCCTTAAGGATAGTATGACAAATATAATGTTAAATAAAAATATAAACAATTTTATAAATAATAACCGAACCAATATACCAAACAATATGAATTCGTTCATATCAAATGTTGGTATTCCAACAAATGTTTCAAATAATACAAATGTAAAAAAAAATGAATATACTTTTAATAATATGATGAATATTCCTGTGGAAAATAAAATAAATAATATGAGGGATTCTATAAATACATACAGTAAAGACAATGTGAATGATAATATGTATTCTCTTCCAAATAATAATGTTACTCAAGCGAACAATAATATGAACAATAATAACATTATCACAAATAAAATGAAAGTTAATAAAGATTCGTATACTTATACACATGGAAAAAACGGCATAACAATTTCTTCTCATATGATCTTATCAAACCAAAAGGTGAATGAAGATAAGCGTCCAAATGTAATAATAGAAACGAATATGTACAACAATAATGTGAATAATATGAATAATATGAATAATTTGAATAATGTGAATAATGTGAATAATATGAATAATATGAATAATGTAAATAGTTTAAACAATGTAAATAGTTTAAACAATGTAAATAGTTTAAACCATATGAATTGTTTAAACCATATGAATAGCATAAACCATATGAATAGTTTAAACCATATGAATAGTATAAACCATATGAACAAAAATAATATTAATAGTGTTAGTACCTTTGTTAAGCACTCTCTACATTTAAACAATAAGAACGATTTTAATAAAAATGTACCAGATGAATCCTTCCAAGTAAATAAAAATACGTACATTAATAATGGGAATAATAATTATTTAGAAAACGTTAGAAATGCTCATAATAATTATAATAGTTATAGCAATATTCCTAATAATAACATGAAAGAAAATTATTACCACAATAATCTGAACATTGCTTCGAATAATAAAAACATACCAAATAATAGTTTGAATAACAATTGTATGTATAATAAAAATGAAAAACTACATGATATAAATAATAACAAAATGGATTTTTTAAAATGTCATGTGGATGATCGATTAAGTATGGGAGGTGATACAATGAATAATGCTGCTCATCCTTATAAAAATAATGTACTTATGAATCCAAATAGAAAGACTAGAAATTCAAAAAATGAAGAGATATTAAATTTTATAGAAGATAATGGAAATATGAATGATAGGATAATGTCAGATGTACATATGGATGATCAAATAAATGAAAGAAGATTTATAAATAAAGATAATTTAATAATAAAATGTGAAAGTAATCATGATATAAATTATATAGATAAAAATCAAAAAATTGAAAGTGGAAAAATAATGGATAATATGAATAATATGAAAAATAATACATTTTATCAAAATAATAAAATTATACCAAAAAATTATGTTTATAATAATAATAAAAACATTGGTGATATTAATAATGTAGTATTAATGAAGGCATCCTTAAATTATAAGGGTATTATAAATGCTGATAAAAAAATGGAACAAGCTAATAAAAATTATGTAGAAAATAATATTGATATATCTAACCTAAATTCCCCAACAATTCTTAATCATAATATACAAAGTAGTATTAACGTTCCTGTTAAATATAATCCGGAGGTCGTTATAAATAATGAACTTCACAAGAGTATGAAGTATATGAGCAGTATAGATAATAATAGTAAAAACAGTAATAATATTAATGGTAATAGTAATAATAATAATAATAATAATAATAATAATAATAATAATAACAATAATAATAACAATAATAATAATAACAATAATAATAATAACAATAATAATAATAACAATAATAATAATATTAATAGTATTAGTAATAATTATTATAATCATGAACTTCAAGGTGGAAACAGAATTATGTCATCCTATAACTCAAACGAGAATATGAAAAATATAAACGTCAAAAATAGTAATAATAATAATAATAATAATAATATTATTAATGGTGTGAAAAATATGCACAATAATAATCTGATATGCTATCGAAATATGGACTGTCATAATTATATTATAAACCAACACAGTAATAGTATCCCAGAAAAATATAGCAAAAGCAAACAAGCCATTGGAAATTACAATATGAAGAATAAAAATTTCCCAAATATCCTTGAAAATATTGGTGCATGCAATAACCATTTAGGAAAAGGGTTTTATGTTAACAAACACAATCATATTAATGATAATAAACAAAATTCATATGATGTAGAACAAGGGAATTATAAATATATTTCGAACAGTAGTGATTTAACAAAAAAGAAAAAAAAGAATCATGAAAATATGTTTAGAATGTCGAAAAGTCAATTATTAAGTTTAGAAAGTGATATAAGATATTTACAATCCTTAACTTCATATATTATTAAACCAAAAGATTTATATTTTGAAACTTTTGAAGAAATCGATGTTTTTTCATACGATAAAAATGATGAATATATAAATAACATCCTTAATAATAATAATAATAATAATAATAATATTAGTGATAATAATTTCTTGAACTCAGATGGTATACATATTCTAAATGATGGTTCAGTGAAAGATTTTGGATTAAATGGATGTAAAATTACGAATAAAGATTTTTTCAATGGAAAAATGAAAAGGGAAATAAGAAAAACGAAATATTATACAAACAAATATAGTAATAAATTAAAATATACTGTAATTGAAGAAGGATCATTTGGTGTTGTATATAAAGGATGGTATAAAGGCATGCATGTAGCTGTTAAAGTACCAGTAGATAAGATGGCTAGACAAGATCCATATGGATTAACAAAAAGATCAATAAATGAATGGAAAATCTTAGCAAAATGTGATCACCCTAATATTATTAAATTATGTGGTGGTATTATACATAGTTATTTTGATATTTGGTTAGTTACAAAATTAGTAAATGGTTTGGATTTACATACCATAAAAAATAATATGAATAAAGATGAAAAGGTTCTTGGTATAGATATATCATTAAAAATGTGTAGACAACTAGCTGAAGTAATTAATTTTTTACATACACCTATTAAAAATAAAAAAAATGTAATTATACATAGAGATATTAAACCAGAAAATCTAATTATTGATAGTGATTGGAATATACATTTATGTGATTTTGGTGATGCAGAAGAATGTGAAGATGGTATTGTTACCAATGTATCTGGAGCAACCTGGATATATGCTCCACCTGAATTATTAACATGCCATCCATTAAAACAAAGTAGTGATTATAATTTCTTAGATCATACAAAATTATCATATAAATGGGATATATGGTCTATGGGATGTGTATTCCAAGAAATGATGAACTTACCATCACCTTTTCAACATTATATTATAACATTTGATGAATCAGACCAAATTTATGAAAAGCTAGTTGATGTATTTACAAAAAAATTACCTCCTTGTATACATTCCAAAATTGAAAATTCCCCATTTGCTGATATAATTAGATTATGTCTAAATTATGATCCTAACTTAAGACCAACAGCATCAGAAATTGTTCAGCTCTTGAACCAGCCAGATGAATATTTACTTCTAAAGAGAAAATAACATAATATTTCTTTTTCTTATTTATATAATCTTTAAATATTTAACTACATACATATGAGCATATTAAAAATATTCACAATATAAATATTATATAATATATATATATATATATATATATATATATATATATATATATATATATATGTATATATGTATATATTAGTGTATATTTTTTTTTTTTACGGATGTTCATTTTATTTTATTTTATTTATTATTTTATTTTTTTATTTATTTTATAATGCATTGACTCCATTTAATTTCATGACCTTTAAAATTTTGTACTTGAACACAAAAAAAAAATTAATCGGTAATAAGTATGAATAAATAAATAAATAAATAAGTAAGAATATATGAACACATCATATATATATATATATATATATATATAATACACATTTGTGTTATAAAAAATTAGGAGCTGTATAAAGACATATCTCCTGTGATCCATATATATATATATATATATATATATATATATATATATATGTGAACATGAGACCATGGAGCATGTTATTTATAAAAATATGTACAGCTATATTATCATATATATATATATATATATATATATATTTTTTTTTTTTTTTTTTTTTTTTTTTTTTTTTTTTTTTTTTTTTTTTTTATAATACTTTATAACAGTTAATTATTTCTAGCAGGTGCTCAAACTGATGGCTTAAATATTTTGCAGTGGGTCGACAGGTAGGCAAAGGATGTAAACATTGCTTAATTAAAAATATAATATTCATAAAAAGAGAATGAGAAAGAGAAGAGAATATATTGTTCCCGTATAAAAAATTCAATTGATCTGTATCCAAGTTAATATATCTTGGATGATAACAAGTTTGTATTGAAAAAAACAAAGGAGAAATGTCTTTTTCAAAAGGTGCTTTCTCAAAAATTACTTCATACATAATAACACCAAAGGAATAGATATCACTTTTTTTTGTATATTCTTCTTGTCGTAATACTTCAGGTGCCATGTAATAATATTCATCATTCTTTTCATTAATACAATAATAATAATACAAATGGTTATTACTAAATGATAATAAGTTGGATAAGTTATTATCTTTTATATTATTAATTGTAGTAAAATAAGGAAATGGTAAAAACATTTGTTCATTCAAAGAAATATTATTATAAATATCATAATAATTTTTATATCTTTTATTCTGTTCTTTATTTTTTTTCATTTTATAATCATAAAAACTTTCGATAAATGAACATTCAAAATTATATATTTTAATATCCCCTTTTTTTGTTATTATTATATTTTTACTATTAATATTTCCATGACACACATTTTTTTTATGTATATAATATAAGCAGGACGAAATTTCGAAGAATAATTTTACGATTTCTTTATACCTAAGCGTATTATTATGCATATTGTTCCTACGGCTAACATTATCATGATTGTTATTGTTGTGGTTATTGTTGTGGTTATTTTTATGGTCATTCTTATTATTATTATCATCATTTTTAACCTTTTTATCATTTACTTCATTTTTATTATATCCCTTTTTATATATAAAATCATATAAAGTTTTCCCTTTTATATATTCAAAAACAATGCCACAATCCTCCTTGTCATCAACGAATATATTTCCTATACATTGTAAGATATTTGGATGTCTTAAATTAGATACTATTAAATATTCTTTTATATATTCAATTTTTCTTATTGACTTATTAATTATATTATATGTTTTATTATTATATGTTTTATTATTGTATGTTTTATTATTATATGTTTTATTATTGTATGTTTTATTATTATATGTTTTATTATTATATGTTTTATTATTATATGTTTTATTATTATATGTCTTTTTATATTTGATAGGATTATTATATATATGTTTTTTTTTTTCACCTTTCTTCTTATTCATTTTTTTATATTCCTTTACATTATTAATCACACAATCATTTTTATAATTAATTTCTGTCTTTGTGTTATCTTCTGGAGAATATATTTTATTCTGTTCAATTATCTTTTTTTTTTTGTCTTGATATGATAAAGACTTATTTGTCATATTTTCAAAGTTTCCTAAGGTTTGTTCATCAGATTTATATTCATCTTGTTCCTCTTCTAACTTGAGGAAATTATTTTTTATACTTTTCAGATTATTAAACAATGTTTCATTTATTGATTCATTATATAATAACTTTTTAGCAGCATTGAGTAGATTGTTTTTAAAACTTGGTAAAATCTTTTTTGAGTCTGTACTATTATTTTTATTATAATTAAGGTTATTATAATCATTGTTATTTTGTACATGTATACAAATATTTATATCTGTATTATCATCAGGTACCTCATTTTTACATTCATCATTTATATATGTTGGTTGCACATTCTCATCAACTTTTTTTTCAATACCCTTTTCCCATGTAACATTTATATTTAGTAATTTTTTTTGTACATTTTGTTTATCCTGTACATTTTGTATATCCTGTTCATTTTGTATATCCTGTTCATTTTGTATATCCTGTTCATTTTGTATATCCTGTACATTTTTTTTATCCTGTTCATTTTGTATATCTTGTACATTTTGTATATCCTGTACATTTTGTATATCCTGTACATTTTGTATATCCTGCTCATTTTGTTTATCCTGTTCATTTTGTTTATCCTGTTCATTTTCTTCATTTTGTTTATATATATATTTTTCCTTTTTATGTGTAAATCCTTTCAAATATACACGCGAATTTTTATAATAACATAAAAAAAAATTTGGGGGTATACTCTTATCACATTTTTTTATTATAAAAACTTCCTTTTTATTTATAGAATGGTATACACATGAAGACTTGTAATCATTGTGTATAAGCTTCTCTTGATTTAATACTTGTAAATACATATTATGAATACTATTAAACGTATTAATTATATTCATAAGAAAAAATATGTGTTCTTTATTGTTTATTCCTAATTCTTTTAAAACCTTACTATTTAAAATAAAAAAAAAATGAATCCCTTTAATTTTGTTAGACGAAAAAGATTCTATATATCTATTTAATTTAAATAAATACAATAAAATTAAAATATGGTATCTTTCCCATTGATAAATATTTTCTATTTTTTTTTTTTTATTTAATTCTTTTAAATAAATAAATAAATTTTCATAAAAGAACAAACTAGCTTTGGAATACACACCATAATTTATTATGACGTTATTATTATTATTATTATTATTATTATTATTATTATGTTCTGTTTTTTGATTTACTAATTGTAAATTGTTAGAAGTGGATGAGTTTATATTATAATGCGAAATAAATAATTTATAATATTCTTCTTTTTTTCTTTTCTTTTCTTTTTTTTTCTTCCTATTTATTTTTAACTGGGCTAATTGTTGATACATTTCAAAACGTAATATATCATTTTGAGTTTTTTGATTTATTTCATAATTTTTATATTGTTCATAATTTTCAAATCCATCGTAATTCGCTTCTTTTATTATTTCTTCTTTCCCAACATTTGTTGGTAGTTTAATTTTTATTATATTTTTCATTTTTTTTATTTTTTTAATTTCATGTTTATTCATAATACTGTCACTTTCGTCATCGGTTTGTGTACAGAAGTCACTGTTACAAGAATCTGTATGATAAAATAAAAACTTCTCATTGAACAATCTTTTACTTTTAATTATATCATGTGGATATAAGGTTTCTTTTGAATAGGACATATTACTAAAATTGTTGGTTCCCTTATAACAAGAAGAAGAATCCGATTGTGTGTTGTTTTTATCATGCTGTCTTTTGTTCATATTACTTTTATTTTTTGAGGATTTATTAAAAAAATGAAATTCATGGTTATCATCATAATTATTATCATCATCATTTATATTATTATTATTATTATTATTATCATTTTTTATATTATTATCATCTTTTATATTATTATCATCTTTTATATTATTATCATCTTTTATATTATTATCATCAATTCTTAAATTGAATATATCCGTTTTATTTATTATCTCTTTTAGAAAATTCAAATGGTCATCATAATTAATATATTTTTTTAATACCCCTTGAGTATTCACACATTCATTAATCTTGTTATTTTTCTTATACATGGATTCCAAAAGATGACTCATCAATTTATCAGACATTCCAAATAATTTATCGAATACCTGTTCATGTATATTTTTACATATATTTTTATCAATATAAAATGGAAATATAGCATCCATTTTTTCTTGATATAATATTTGCTCATCATTATTATATATATATAAATATATATCCATATATTTAAAAATTCTTATCATACACTTTTTCTTATTCCATTCAAACAAACAAAAATTCAAACTCCTCTTTTTTCTTAATATACCTACACCGTTCATAAATCCATATTTATAACAACCCATATATAATTTCCCATCTTTGTGATTACAACCGAAACCATGAGGAATGTTATTTAACCATTCACCTGAACAATTCAGAAAAAAAAAAAAAAAAAAAAAAAAAAATATATATATATATATATATATACATATATACATATATAATGCTACAATAAATTAGCCATATTTGTATAAAAAAAAAAATGTTTACATAATGGTCTACATAAAAATGTTATGTCTCTACCTGAGTATATAACTTCCTTTTGATTATATAATGTCCCATATCCATTTTTGGTATTATCGTTCCATTGTCTTTTATAGAAGGTAAAAAAAGAAAAAAAAAAATGTAGACGTCTTAAAAAGGAATACAAATATAAAATATATATATTTAAAAATACTTACCCTTGATATATGGTTTTCATGTTAACATATAGGTAGTATCCAAATCCATTTCTTTTTTTATTTCTTGATGTGCCTATGTAAATATCTCCATTTTCATATTCTAGCTTTGATTATAAAAAAAAAAAAAAATAAATAAATAAATAAATAAATATATATATATATATATATATATATATATATATGTATACACATGTGTATACATTCATTATTTTATTTTAATTTATTTTATTTTATTTTAATTTATTTTATTTTAATTTATTTTGTTTTAATTTATTTTTTTTGCTTACAATTTTGTTAAAGGGTTGAGAAGTCAATATATTTTGTAGCTGACGATAAATGAATTCATCTTTCTCTTTATACTTCAAAAGGATATTTTCTTTGGAAGTGACTTTCATTATATATCCTTGTTTACGTTTACGTTTACGTTTACGTATAGAAAAGAAGATCGTTCATATTTATTATGTACATTTTTTTTTAAATAATAAAATGACCAAGTTATGTGATATCTCCGAATAGGTTAAAAATTAAAAATAATATATATAATATAATGAATGCATTAATAAATCCTTTTTTTTTTTTTTTTTTTTTTTTTTTTTCCAAATAAATGTTATTATTTAGAGGGATAACATAAAAAAAAATAAAATAATAAATTACAAGTAATAATATATATATATATATATATTTATATGTGCCTTTTAATATTTAGATATATTTTATTTAAATAGAAAGAATCAATTTTTTCCTTTTATATGAAATATTGTCATGAGAACACCATTTCTCTTTATAATCATTAACATATATTTATTTTGTAACACTTCATATTTATATATCTTTTTAATTGCTGTAACAAAAAAAAAATATTTAAGGGTGTTCAATTTCTTTTTTTTTTTTTATTTATTTTATTTATATTTTAACATATTTAAATTGAAGAATTAATTAAAAAACTATAAAATGTAAAAATGTGATAATCATAAAAATATTACAAAAAAAAAAAAAAAAATATAATAAAATAAAATAAAAATAGCACCAAACCCTATGACGAGAATATTAAGCATAATGTGTATACATATACATATATATATATATATATATATAATGTAGATGTGGTATTTTATTTCTGTGACCACTTAAGGGTTCATCATAAATAGGAAATATAAAAGACTTAGATAATTATTATAACTTATGAAAAATTATGAATATATAATAATTATCATATATGTTATTTATTTAGAAAAAGATGTGTTTTTTTTTTTTTTTTTTTCTTTCTATTTCGAATTAGGTGTATATGATGAACCCAATATGGATATTAAAGAAATTAAAGAAATTTCAAACAAAAAGTAGAAAAAAAATAAATAATAATAAAATGAAGGCAATTTATAAGTGTATATATATATATATATATATATATATATATTTATTTATTTATTTATTTACTTTTATTTTTATTTTATTTTATTTTTTCTTCTTATTTTCGTATGCATTAGATCACATGACGCGCTTTAAATTTTGTCTAAATTGTGTATACATATATATAATATTATTACAAGTCATATGTCTAATTTTTTGATGTTTAATTCTTTATTATTAATCTTATTAACAATGCAAACGCTTATTTACTATGAAGTTTTATTTGGGTGTTTATAAATAAAATGTAAGAATATTTTTTTCTTTTTTTTTTTTTTTTTGAATTTCGAAAATTAAAAACACTTTTTAAAAAAAAAGTGAAAAAAAAAAAAAAAAAAAAAAAAAAAAAAAAAAAAAAAAAAAAAAAAAAAAAAAAAAAAAAAAAAAAAAAAAAAAAAAAAAAAAAATAAATTATTATTTAAAAAAAAAAAAAAAAAAAAAAAAATACATATATAAATAAATAAATAAACATATGTATATATATATATATATATATATATATATATATGTATAATATAAATTTATATAATGTGAAAAAACTTACAAACTATATACCCATATAAGTAAGGATTCTTTAATTAAAGATATGGAAAGGTGTAAAGAATAAATATAAATAAAAGTAAAAATAAATATCGAATAATATATATTTACATAATAAATATATATAAATAAATAGATTATATATATATAATATATATATATATATATATATATATATATATATTTCTATGTATGTACAAATATTTTTTATAACACAAAGTGATAGTACAATGAAATATTATATAAACACACATTTATTTTATTTTATTATTTTTTTTTTTTATTATTTTCTTTCTTTTTTATTTTTTTTATTTTTTTTTTGTCAATATCAAAATGATACAAATTAATTATATAAGTGTATCTAACACACAAATATATAAAAATGTAGGAAATGGGTTGATTATAAAAAAATAAAAATATATATATGTTCACACATATATATATATATATATATATATTTTTATATATTAATAATTATATATTATAATTTATTGATTAATTTAATCACAGA
>NC_033654.1:966523-971523 GCF_001601855.1 Plasmodium reichenowi | reverse complement strand
TCGTTTTTTTATTCTCACATGGTACTTTTTCTTTTATTATTTTCTCAGTAATTTTTTTTAATTCATCAATAATTATAGGATACATATCTTTAGCATACTTATTTATTATACAAATATATCGACAATAATATGGAATTAAATTTAATGTTACTTTATTTATATATATAATATTATTTGCGATAATCTTCCTTTTCTTTTTCGTATTATAATTTAATAGGAAAAGCATAACGTAATTTTCTATATCTTTCTCATTGTTCATGTTTAAAAGTTTTTCTATATAAATTTTGAAGTTCTGTTCCTTATTTTTAAGGTTTCCTTGGTTATAAGAACTGTGAGAAATAATGCAACCATTGGATGGATTCACCACACTGGATGGGTTCACCCCACTGGATGAATTCACCACACCGGACGGGTTCACCACACCAGATTGTTTTATCACAGTAGCTAAATTTTTTGGTGTGTTTTCTTTCATTTTTGATTTTTTCTGGCCTATTTGTATTAAAGTATTATTCTTTTGATTGGTACTATTATTTATACAATCGCCATCATCAAGATTCCCTTTTGTGTCTTTATCATGAGAAGATGTTACGTTCAAGCTGTTCATTGGGTTTAGTTTATCCTTTTTAATTGTTTCCTTCTTTAATATAGAATATTTAATTTTTTGTACATCGGATTTATTTTGTGTGTTAGAAGACATGATGGTATGATTAGTAGTAAGAGTTGAAATAATTTTGTCACAATGCACTACATTATTTTGATAACAGTTTTCATTTTGATTATCCTCCTCCTCATCATCTTCGTTAATAAAAATATTTATATTTGAATAGTCTGGAAAAATAGTATAAAATGCTTTTTCTTCATCATTAATCCATACTGAATTATTTTCGTCTATTATAATTTCTTTATCTTTTTCATTTTTATTTTTGATATGATCAAAAATTTTTATATGGTTATAACTTTCTATGTTTAAACCAAGTATGTTGATAGCATTTATTTGTATATCTTCTAAGTTTATGTGGGTTAATTTAAAGAGATTACAAATATGTTTGCTCCTCTCGTATATTTTGAAAAAATCATATTCATCTTTATAAAGCATATGTTTTTTGTTAAAAAGGTTATGTTGCGTGCTATTACTAATATGAAGATAATTACTATTATTAATAATAACATTATGATTGTTATAATTATTACTATTATGATTAATATTATTATTATTATTATTATTATTAGAATAATTATTAGTATTATTTTGATTTATACTATTATTAATATATGTAATATGGGTATAATTATTTCTGTTACTATACTCATTTATTACATGTTCTGCATAAAAATATACGAGAGAAGAATACATACTAGTATAATAAAAAGTCGAAACAAAGTTTGTAATATATACTTTCATATTCTTTACATTTCCTAACAAGGAAGAGATATTTAAAGAAATGTTTGTATTTTCGTCTGGTGGGCCATTCGTAATTATGTCATAATTTTTTTTGCATGTTGATGTACTTTTAAAAAAGCTTTCATCTATTAATATACTGCTTGTATTATTGAAAAAATAATCATATGTTGTTATAGTATTTATTAGTAGGCACTTTTTAATATTACATAAAAGATCACATCCGTTATTATTATTATTATTATTATTATTATTATTGTTGTAGTTGTTGTTATTATTGTTGTTGTTGTTATTATTATTGTTGTTGTTGCTGTTGTTATTATTATTGTTGTTGTTGCTGTTGTTATTATTATTGTTGCTGTTATTATTATTATTACCATACAATATTGTATTATTTTCTTTTTTTGCTTGAGAGGTACAATTTGTTATTTTATTTTGCTCTTCCATATAAGGATAAAATTTTAAAGAAAAGAAAAATGTAATATTTATAAACATATATAAAAATAAATTTTTATTATTACATATTTTTAAAAAAAGTAATTCAAAATATAGACATAATAAAATTTTTCTGATTTTATTTTTCTTTTCTATATTTTTCATTATATTAACATTATTGAACATTTCTTTTATATACACTTTTTTATCTACATTAAGTTTTTTAATAAGTTTTATATCACTATGTTGGTGTTCAAATATATCAAATTCAAAAATGAAATTATCTTTTTCTTCATTTTCTTTTAACATAAAAGAGGAAGTTAATTTTTTAAAGATATCATTCTTAATCTTGTTAAAATTACTAAGATTATAAATATTTCCTCCATCCTCATTCTGATCCTCATTCTCATCATTATTTTTGTCATCATTTTGATACCCATTTTCATATTGATTATTATTTCGATTTCCTGAATAACAATTTTCAGAATTTTTATTGTTCTTGAATATGTTATCCTGTTCATTTACATTATTTACATCATTTACATTATTTATATTGGACATGTATGAATTTGTTATTCCTTTGTTATGTTTCACCACATAATTATTATTCTTGTCTTTATTATCATCATCATCACTATTATTATTATTATTATTATTATTGTGGATCGTGTTGTGCTCCTTCTTATCTTCCCTTTTTGTTGTTCGATTTATTCCATATTTATTTTCTTTGTCATTAATATTATTATATAAATCATGAAATATAATAAAAAAGAAATTTTTATCATTTTCTTCTAACTTAAAAAATTTTAAGAAAATTATTTTTTCAATATGCTCATTTACATTTTTATACGTCTCATATATATATTTAATTATATGTATTAAGAGATAAATCTCTGAATATTTATTAACATGATAACACAAATCAAATATATAACTTAATATTTCACCAATATATTTACTTATATTTAAACGTTTTATATCTTCTTGTAATAATTTTAAATGATTCTTTTCTAATTCAGTAATACTTGTATTCTTTAATTTATTAATAAATTTATGTATCTGAATAACACTCATATTTTTTTTTTTTATTTCAATATTCTTATTATTTTTTATGCTCTCCTTGTTTTCTTTTTCACTACCATACGTTTCATTGATACAAATATCTCTCAAAAGAATTTCTTTCCTCACACGATCATTTTCTAAACAACATGTAAAGGAACTATTATTGCTTCTTATATCTTCATTATTCTTCATTCTTATATATATTTATAACATTTTATAAAAATGAATATATTACATCACTTATTTCTTACAAAAAAATATAAAAATAAAATAAAAATAAAATAAAATATACCCATATAAGTGTATTATACACATAAATAATCTATATGGGACACAATCCTGAAAAATTAATTTATATTATATATATATATATATTATATATATATATATATTATGTGTTTATTATATATATACATATAATATTTTTAATTTTTATAATTCTCTTTTTTTTTTTTTTTCTTTATCAGCCATTTATTATTTTTGACCCCCAAAAAAAAAAAAAAAAAAAAAAAAAAAATTTATATATTCCTCATCAAGGAATAATATTTATATTCACATATTTTACTAAAACTTCTTCACAAAATAAAATAAAATAAAATAAAAGTGTTTGTGTGATAAATATTGATAAGCATAAAAAATGAAAAAATTATTTTTCTTTTTAAATATTTCTAATTTAATATATTATATACATATAAACATAAAAAAAAAAAAAAAAAAACTAAAAAAAGGAGGTTCATATTAATATGATGAAATTATAACTGGTATATTTTAAATGTAAACTCTAAATTATTAATATAGGAAAATATATAATATAGTCACAATATATATGCATAACAAGATATAGGCATATTTTATCTATTTAATATTTTACAAAAACTTCGCGACAATATATATATATATATATATATATATATATAATATATATATATTTTTTTTTTTTTTAAACATTTTAATTACATATAATATTATATTATATGTATATAATTTTTTAAGTCTTAATATAATTTATACAGTATACATAAATTTTACATTTTTAATAAGTGTAAAATATTGTATAGTACGATTATAAAAAGATTTATTTCACATACTGAAGTGAAGGTGTTACTATAAGTGTGTATTTTCTTACATTCATTATATATATATATATATATATATGATGTATTTTTTTTTATATATATTTTATATGTTTAATTCGTTTTTTTTTTTTTTTCCTGACACAAAGAGCTTACATAAAGAGATAGAGAAAATAATGGTATAACAATTGTTTTTATATATATTAATAATAATATTATATAGAAAATAATAAAGAAATTAAAATATAAAAAATAACCTTATAAAGCATAGTCAGTCTAGCTAATAGAAAGAATGCATATACATATTATATATTATTATTTTTTTTTCCTTCTTAAAGAAACCACTATTTTTAATAATATATAAAAATATAAAAATATAATGATATATTAATATAATATATTATATATTATATATATATATATAATACAATTTTTTTTTTTTTTTACCATATTAATTCTATTCTATTATTATTTATTTTGCAAAAATATTTATACATATATATATATATATATATATTTATTTATTTATTTATATATTTCACGTGTTATCATTTTATCATTATCCTTAGAAAATAAGAATGAAGAGGTATTTAATTATTTTATTATTCATTTTATTTTTTTATTTTCTTTTATTATTATTATAATTACTTTTGGGTTGTGTATATAAAAAATATATATTAGGGAAATATATTATATTACTATTATGTACATAATGGATACTATATATATATATATATATATATAATATATATAATAAATAATATTAATAATAATAATAATATAATTAATATAAGTAATATTTTATTATGTAAAAAAATGAAACATTAAAATATATATTATTAATATACATCTAATATAATAATAAATACATATATTTTTTTTTTTTTTATAATAAGAATAAATATTATCATATTTAAAGACAATTTTAATTTAAAAAAAAAAAAAAAAAAAAAAAATTAAAATAAAATTATAAAAAAAAAAAAAAAAAAAAAAAAAAAAAAAAAAAAAAAAAAAAAAAAAAAAATTAAATT
>NC_033654.1:963028-966123 GCF_001601855.1 Plasmodium reichenowi | reverse complement strand
AAAAAAAAATAAAATATATTTTTTTAAAATAAATTTAAAATAAAAAAAAATATATATATTTTTTTTTTTTTTATAAAAAAAAAAAAAAATAAAAAAATTAAAAAAAATTTTAAATTAAAAAAAAAAAAAAAAAAAAACAATTAAAATAAAATTATAAAAAAAAAAAAAAAAAAAAAAATACTACATTATATAATAAAATGTATAAATATTAAATTTGTTTCACCTGGGAAAAAATAAATGGGTATTAAATATATTATCATCATATTTTTATATATATATTATATATATATATAAAATAAAGCTATAAAAATAAATATATATTTATATGAATAATAAATCTGGTATAATAATATTATAATATAATTTATAAAATATATTTTAATATATATGCATAATATATATATATATATATATATATAAACATATTATTATTATTTATTATTATTATTTTATTATTATTATTTTTTTTTTCTTTCATTCCACATGTATACATAAATATTAAAATGATATATTATTATATTATCATATATATATATATATATATATATAATATTACATATATATTATTTTTTTCTTTTTTTACAACATTTTGCATTTAATCATATGAAAAAAAATAAAAAAAAATAAAGATATATGAAATATGAGATATAAATTTTTTTATTAAAAAAAGAAGAGATAAACATAGCACCACAATATTTTAGGATTATAAATAAATAAATACAAATTTATAGTTACATTTAATATTCATGAATAATATATTATTTAATCTAAGAATTCATTTTTTATTAATTATTATTATTTTTTTTTTTTTTATAATAACAGATTTGTAATAATTCGAAATGAAATAAAATGGAATATATGAAAAATATATACAATATATAACAATATATATGTAATATTTTATGATTATATAAATATATTTATATGTGTTTTACATAATATATATATATATATATAATATATATATTTTTATTCTTTCAAATATTTCATATTTATTATTTATTATTTTTTTTGGACTGCTATGTTTCCACCGCATTGTGTAAAAAAAAAAAAAAAAAAAAAAAAAAAAAGTATTTATATTAATAGCTAGCTAAAAGTAGAAAGAAAATTTCAATTCATTTTTTTTTTATTAATTATAATATATATATATATATATATATATATATATATATATATGTATGTTTTTTTTTGCTGATACATTTCTTATATTTCATAAATATCTCATATAATATATCATACACCATATAAGATAATTGTTTATTTATATTTATTCATATTTATTTATATTTATTCATATTTATTTATATTTATTCATATTTATTCATATTCATTCATATTTATTCATATTCATTCATATTTATTCATATTCATTCATATTTATTCATATTTATTTACATTTATTTACATTTATGTGTGCTTATATATATACATATATGTGCACATATTCCATTTGAAAGTAAATACATTTTTCTTATGTTGAATATTTTTATAAAAGTAAAAATTGAATAAAATAAAATGTCTAATAGAAAAAAGGTTGCCTATTTCCATGACCCCGATATAGGTAGTTATTATTATGGAGCAGGTCATCCTATGAAGCCTCAACGAATACGTATGACCCATTCTTTAATAGTATCTTATAATTTATATAAATATATGGAAGTATATAGGCCTCATAAAAGTGATGTAAATGAGTTAACCTTATTTCATGATTATGAATACATAGATTTTTTGTCATCTATATCTTTAGAAAATTATCGAGAATTTACATACCAATTAAAAAGATTTAATGTAGGAGAAGCAACCGATTGTCCTGTGTTTGATGGTCTTTTTCAATTTCAGCAATCATGTGCTGGAGCTTCGATAGATGGAGCTTCAAAATTAAATCATCATTGTGCTGACATATGTGTTAATTGGTCAGGAGGATTGCATCATGCTAAAATGTCTGAAGCTAGTGGATTTTGTTATATAAATGATATAGTATTAGGTATACTAGAATTATTAAAATATCATGCACGTGTCATGTATATAGATATTGATGTACATCATGGAGATGGTGTTGAGGAAGCATTTTATGTAACACATCGTGTTATGACAGTATCATTTCATAAGTTTGGGGATTATTTCCCAGGAACAGGAGATATTACAGATGTAGGTGTTAACCACGGGAAATATTATAGTGTAAATGTACCTTTAAATGATGGTATGACAGATGATGCTTTTGTAGATTTATTTAAAGTTGTAATAGATAAATGTGTTCAAACATATAGACCAGGAGCAATTATTATTCAATGTGGTGCTGATAGTTTAACAGGGGATCGATTGGGTAGATTTAATTTAACTATTAAAGGTCATGCCAGATGTGTAGAACACGTAAGGTCATATAATATACCTTTACTGGTTCTAGGTGGAGGTGGTTATACTATACGTAATGTATCAAGATGTTGGGCTTACGAAACGGGGGTTGTATTAAATAAACATCATGAAATGCCTGATCAAATTAGCTTAAATGATTATTATGATTATTACGCCCCAGATTTCCAATTACACTTACAACCTTCGAATATACCTAATTATAACTCACCTGAACATTTAAGTAGAATTAAAATGAAAATAGCAGAAAATCTAAGACACATAGAACATGCTCCAGGTGTCCAATTTTCCTATGTCCCTCCTGACTTTTTTAATTCGGATATTGATGATGAAAGTGATAAAAATCAATATGAATTGAAAGATGATAGTGGTGGAGGTAGGGCACCAGGCACAAGGGCAAAGGAGCATTCAACCACACATCATTTGAGAAGAAAAAATTACGACGACGATTTTTTTGATTTATCTGACAGGGATCAATCTATTGTACCATATTAAGTCGAAAAATATATAACCAATGTGTCTACAAATAAATAAAAATATGTATAGATATATATACACATATATATATATATATATATATATATATATATATTAATATGTGTGTGTACGTATGTATGTATATATGTACATACTTCTGTGATGCAAAAATAAGAAATTTTTTTAATTGGTAAATAAGTTTGATTTATATCTTTTCATACTTTAAAAAAAAAAAAAAAAAAAAAAAA
>NC_033654.1:960751-962628 GCF_001601855.1 Plasmodium reichenowi | reverse complement strand
ATTTAAAAAAAAAAAAAAAAAAAAAAAAATTATAAAAAATAAAAATTTTAAATAATATTATATTAATAATGTATGTTTTATAATTTTTTCCTTTTTTTTTTTTTTTTTTTTTTTTTTTTTATCTTATTATTATCTCATGATATATTTTTTTAATATTTGTGAAAATAAAAATTTTACTTTTATATATACATATCTTTTTTTTGTCGTGTTTTATTTTATATATAACTTAAAATATATATTTATATATATTTATATATATATTTAATTTTTATTTTTCAATTTAGCTTTTTCCTTTTAACGCTTTGAATATAAAAACTAAATAAATATAAATATATATGAATATGTATGTGTAAAATATATATGTTCCAAGTAGGAACCATATTTTCTTTTTTTTTGTTATTTAAGCATTCTGAGTTGGTAAATAAATAAATAAATAAATATATATATATATATATATATATATATATTATTATAATCCCTTTACAAATATTATAATTTAATAGTATATTGTTTAACTGAAAAAAAAAAATATTATAACGGTGTATGGTTAGCTCGTTCGGAGCATATATATATATATATATATATATATATATATATATATATATATATAAAAGAATAAAACACATGTATATAATACAAGATAATGTTTACTAAAAAAAAAAATAAAAATAAACAGATGCATACATATATATATATATATATATATATATATATATATATATATGTATGCATATAAATGCTTGTGTGGTAACATTTTAAAAATCACAGTCAGATGACTTTAACTCAAATTCATGCTCTTTCCCATGATGATCAATAACCAAAAAAGAAAGTAATGCTTTTTCTAGAATATATTTTCCTTTTTTATATTTTTGTGATTCTTCAGAGGAATCTTCATATTTCCATCCAACATTATTTCTACAATTATTACAATAAATATCTACAATGGTATGTTGTCCCGTAGTCATCATCCTATCTTCATATTGCCCTTCACAAACATTTATAACTTTGGAGAAAAGCCAAGCGGGTCCTGTTCGTCCTCTAAAAGAAGTGGACACAAGTTCGCTGGGGTCAGACAAGTGATTACCACACTCGGAGCAGCTACAATAAAAAAAATTATATAATATAATATAATACAATACAATACAGAATAAAAAAAACAAATCATAATATTTACATATTATTTACACATATATATGTCGTCATATATCTAATCATTATCGTTAATTACTAAATTAAAAGATATGGAATATTATTTTAAATCATATAATTTTGCACTTATCATATATACCTGTATACATAATTATTTAAGAGTACTTTAAATGATCTACCCATATATTTTACATTCAAAAAAAAGTAATGTTCAACATGGATATAACATATATATATATATATATTATATATGTTTATATATTTATATTTATTTAATTGTGTTCTAATTTTTCTTTTATATTATACTTAAAAAAATTTACATTCATCCAAATATAAAAAAAAAAAAATAATAAATAAATAAATAAATAATGTTATAATTGATAATATTTTATTACTTAAAAATGGATATAATTTTTTTTTTTTTTTGCATATATTTAAAAAAATTAAACATATTTAAAATAAAAAAATAATAATAAAAATAAAACATATATATATATATATATATATATATATATAAATATATTTTTGAAAAAAAAAAAAAAAAAAAAAAAAAAAAAAAAAAAAAAAAAAAAAAAAAAAAAAAAAAAAAAAAAAAAAAAAAAAAAAATATTTTTTTTTATTTTTTAAATTTAATTTTATATTATTTTTTTTTTTTTTTTTTTTTTTTTTTTTTTATATAAAAATAAAAATTTAATTTTTTTTTTTTTTTTTATTTTTATAAATATTAT
>NC_033654.1:952532-960459 GCF_001601855.1 Plasmodium reichenowi | reverse complement strand
AAAAATTTAAAAAAAAAAAAAAAAAAAAAAAAAAAAAAAAAAAAAAAAAAAAAAAAAAAAAAAAAAAAAAAAAAATTTTTGAAAAAAAAAAAAAAAAAAAAAAAAAAAAAAAAAAAAACACGCATAATTATTAAATAAATAAATAATATATTATATATATATGTATAACATTATATATTTATACTTTGTATAAAAAAATATATAATTTTGTAAAAAGGAGAATGATTAAAAGGTAATAAATATATAGTTCGTTTATACACACATGATAAGATATTTATATATTCATAAAAATACATAACATGTTGTAACCACAGGACATAAAATTTCTTCTTCTTTCTGTCAAATATAAATATATATATATATATATATATATATAATTATATTTATGCTAAACTAGGTTCATTTTAAAATCCCTTTATACAAAATTTTTGTAAATCAACCACTTTGATGTTTTTCAACGGCTTTTATTAAATCACTCTCATTCATCCCTAAAAAAAAAGAAAAAAAAAAAAAAAAATTATAAATATATATATATATATATATATATATATATATATATATATAGAACGAAAGAGACATAATCCTATGTTTATTATATTTATTTTTTTATTGTGAGATATAAGGTCACCTATAATCTTGTCCAAATATTTCCCATTTTTTCTCAACAAAATTGTAGGTAATTCATTAATATCTTCATTTTCACCTAGTTCTTTTAAATTAAACAAAATAAATAATTTAAATGAATAAATGTATCATAAACAAAGATAGGTATTATTATAGTTTCATTTCTTTTCTAGTAATGTACCTGGAAATTCGTCAATGTCTATATATAAAGATTCAATGTTATCGTTATCTTCTCCCAGCTTTTCAATCTAAAAATATATAACATATATATAAATATATATATATATGTATATATATTTATTTATATATTTATATATTTATATATTTATTTATTTACCACTGGTTTCATTTTTTTACAAGGGGCACACCATGAAGCACCAAATTGAGCAACAACCAATTTATTCCCATTAACCTTACTAAGATAATCATCAATTTTATTTAATTCCTATATTTTTTATAATAAACAAATTATTGTTTTTGAGCAAAAACAAATACATATTACAAAAAAAAAAAAAAAAAAAAACCAGGAATTGTTATAATTGAGTTTGTTCCAGCCATATTATAATATATATATATATATATATTTATGTATTTTTTTTTTTATTTTTTTTTTTTTTTTTTTTATTTTTTATCCTTACTGTGTACACATTTCTTCTAATTGTTGTGCATAAATATTTTGGATGGGTAATTTTTTTTAAATTTTGAAGAAAAAACATTTTTTAATAAAGCAGAAAAAAAAAGAGAATGCAGAAATTTTATTATGTTCAAAGTATATATCTTTTCACATACATAATGTTATATTAAATAAATAAATAGATATATATATATATATATATATATATATATATATATATATATGTATATATTAAATTTTGATTAATGAAACCAACCGAATGAATAAAAAATTAAAAAGAAATATACATATATAATTTAAAATATCCTATGAAAGTTGCAACATATTTTTAAACTTTTAAGACTTATATCTAATATTTTCCCTTTTTATATTTTATTATTCTACATTCAAAATAAAAGAAAAATCATCATATATATTCTTTTTTTAATTATATCATTTTTTTTTTTTTTAAATCTAATTCATAATACAAAGAATATATTATTCTATTTCTTATTTGTATTAAAAAGTGTAGTTACTGGATCTTTAGGTTTCATCAACAGAAATATAACCTATACAAAATTACGTTGAAAAAAAGTAAAAAAAAAAATATAATTAAATAAATAAATAAATAAATAAAGCATATACATTATATATATATATATATATATATATATATATATATATGATATATTCCATTTAACAATTTAAAAAAATATATATGCATTTAATTTTTTTTTTTTTTTTTTTTTTTTTTCCTTTCTCAAAATTTTTTTTAATATATATAGAACATTATATATGTTTATTATTAATCATAAAAAGACATTTATTGAAATATAAATGCCTATTTCTTATATTCATTCATTATGTTCTTATTTTTGAATGACCTTACATATATTTAAGTTTTTTTTTTTTTTTTTTTCTTTTTTCTTTTCCTTTAATAATTATTATAGCACACTCTGTTCATATAAAATTATACAATATATATTTAAAAAAAAAAAAGTATAAAATATAAAATATTTAAAATATTCAGTGTTATTTTTATTTTATTTTAATTATAATATATAATATATTTTCTTTTTTTATTATACATTATTCATCATTTATTATTTTCCTTTTTTTTTTTTTTTTTTTAGTATTAATGTAGATTTTTAAAAACAATTGTGTTCTTATATATTTAATTTTTATTTTTTATACACCTGTAATATAATATATTACATTTCAAATTATATGTTATATATATATATATATATATATATAAAGTTAAGTTAAAATTCATCCTTTTTTTTATATGTGTATTTATGTATAGATAATTAGATGAGAATATATACCTAATTAAATAATTAATCAAAAGAAAAAAAAAAACATAAAATATATATATATATATATATATATATTTATATGTAATATAAAAGTATTTATACTCATGTATTTATGTACCTATATTTACATACATACAAGCGTACGCATATATTAATATTATATACATGTCAATATTTTATATATTAATCAGAATTACAAAAAAAAAATGTTCAGTCTATGAGCCCATACTCATTTTAAGAACAAGTCTCAAGGAAAAAACTTTTTTTTTTTTTTTCTATATTTGTTAATATGATTGATGTGTGTACATATATATATATATATATGATGCCATCAAAAACTGAAAAATTATGTTCACAAATTTTATTTTATTATATATATATATATATATATTTATTTATTTATGTATATTTATTTTTTTTTGGTAGATTCATATCATCATTGATTTAATATTTATATAATTTAATTTACGTATAAGAAACATTCAAGTTATAAAAAAGAATATATGTAAGTAAATATATATATATATATATATATATATATATGTGTGTTTTTTTTTTTTTTTATGTGTACGAAGACATAATACATTAATATTTTAAAAGGGAAGGATGAAAAATTGTGAATTATCAAAACGTGATTTAATTTTTAATAATGTAATAAATACAAAGAATAATTTAAAGCGTCTAAATAAAAACGTAAAAGGAGATCTTACTTATGCCGAAAAAAAACCAAAAGATACGTTTTTAATTATTGAACAAGATAAAGATAAAGATGAAGATAGTGAACTAGATTGTGGACAATCAGAAAAAAAATACAAAAAATCAAATGGAGAAGAAATAAATAATACATTCCCAAATTTTAATAAAGAAGATAATTTTAATATATATGATAATTTATCTGTAAAAGAATTAAGCGATGAAGAAGTAAGCTCTGAAAATGAATATAATAAAAAGATAAAAAAAAATGTTTTAAACAATCCAATAAATAATAAAAATTCCATAGAACAATATACTAAAACGTCAGTAAACGATGAACAAAATTATAAAAATATTAATGAACAAAACAATAATAGTTCATGCAAAATTTCTTATAATGTTGATGAATGGATTTGTAAATTGTTAAAATGTGAATTGTTAAAAATTGAAGAAGTCAAATTAATGTGTGACCTCTTAATTGATATTTTAAAAAATGAAGAAAACTGTGTCAGAATTAATGTCCCTGTAACTGTTGCTGGAGATATTCATGGACAATTTTTCGATCTTTTGGAATTATTCCATATCGGTATATTTTTATATATGTAGCCAACACAAATACATTTTGAAGGTTTTTTTTTTTTTTACCTGATCATGTTCATAATATATAGATATATATGTTTATGATTTTACCTGAACATGTTCATAATATATACATATTAGTTTATGATTTTACCTGAACATTTACATAATATATATATATATTGTTTATCACGTTGCACATATAAAAACATATTTTTGTATATTTTTTTTTTTTTTAGGAGGTTTACCACCTGATGTGAATTATTTATTCTTAGGTGATTACGTAGACAGAGGTTACTATTCGTGTGAGTGTTTTTGCTTAGTTGCATGTTTTAAGATAAAATACCCAAGCAGGGTGACACTCTTGAGAGGTAATCATGAGAGCAGACAGATAACAAAGGTATATGGTTTTTATGATGAATGTATAAGAAAATATAATAATAACAACATAGTATGGAAATATTTAACGGATGTATTTGATTATTTGCCTTTAACAGCAATAATAAATGATGAGATATTTTGTGACCATGGTGGTATATCCCCATGTTTGCAAACAATAGATGAGATAAATAAGTTGGATAGGTTTAAAGAGATACCTCAGGATGGAGCAATATGTGATTTATTGTGGAGTGACCCGGCTGGTCCTGAGGACGAAATAACAGAGGGTTGGAAACCTTCTCCTAGAGGAGCAGGAGTTTTATTTAGTGAAGAAAAAACGGAAAGTTTTTTACGTATGAACAAACTTTCTTGTATATGTAGGGCTCATCAGTTAGTACAAGATGGATTTCAGTGGATGCATAATGATAAAGTTGTTACAATTTTTAGTGCACCCAATTATTGTTATCGTTGTGGTAATTGTGCATCTTTAATGCTTGTAGATGAATTTATGGAAAAGGATTTTATAACGTTTAACACTGCTCCATTAAGAGCAAATGCTCAAGCTTTAAGAAGAAATGTTCAATATATGTTGTAAATCTTTTGAAAATATATATAGATATATTTATATATTTCCATTTTTTTTTTTTTTTTTTATATTTATTTTATTCTATTTTATATTTTTAAAGAAATATATAATACATACATTACTTTCAATTTGTATTTCTTTAGACCTTTTTATATAAATATATATGTACATAAAATACTTACCATATATATATATATATATATATATATATATATATGTATGTATACATATGTACATATTATGATTATATTTTATTTATAATTTTTTTTTTTAATTAACTTTTTAGTTATTCGTGTTTACATTTATGATATATTAAAATTTTAATTTTTCCCCATATCTTATTTTTTCGTACTTCATTATATATATATTATAAATATTATAAATATTATAAATATATGTATGTATTTATTTATTTATTTATTTTTTTTTTTTTCCTTTTTGATTTTAATAAGTCATATATATATATATATATATATATATATAAGAACAAATATCTTTCCTTATTTCTTTCTTTTTTCATTTTATTTAATTTTTTGGGATTAATATTAAAGACTATTATAAAATAAACTTACACACATGAAATATTATATTGTACTGTATTTATATATATATATGGAAAAATTTATTGTGTTTGATGATTAAAATTAAGGTAGAGAATATATTATACCCTGAAGAAAAAATGAAAATTCTGCACATTTTAATGTTTTATTAATATATAATTGTAATTTTGTACAATTGACTTACCATATATATTTATATAATTTTATTTATAGTATTATAAAAGAACAAAAGGTGGTAAATATAAATATATGTTATTTTAATATATTATACATATATTATACATACATATATATATATATATTTATATATTTATTTATTTGATTATTCCCTTTTTACATATTTTATTTTATTCTATTATATATTTTTTATATTTTTTATATGTGTTATATTTTTTGTTTTATTTTTATAAAAAAAGAAGAAAAAAAATGAGAAAAGGGAAAGTTTCATTTTATTTATAATGTTAATTAAGATTATAATTTTAATAGGTTTGTTTCATCATGTAATATTATCATTGAAATTGGTTAATTTAAAAAAGAAGAGATCAGACGTTTTTTTTGTAAATAATAAGATATTAGAAAGAAATGTGCCTAAAAAGAAATATAGAATATTATGTAATAAAAACAAGTCTTATATTGGATCGAATTATATATTTAATAGAATTTTTAATGACAATATAAAATCGAATGGAGATAAAACTAGCGAACTTTTACAACGAGCTAATTATATAAGAGATGTTAATGGGATATATAATATATTACCTTTAGGCTTTCGTGTAATAAATAAAATAATTGATTTTGTAAATAAACATTTAGAAAAATTAAATTCTCATGCTATGAGCTTAAGTATACTTCAAGCAAAAAAATTATGGAATATATCTGATAGAGCAAAATTATATAGTGATGAATTTTTATATGTATATAAACAGAAGCACTCAAAAAATGATAAGAACTCAGAAGAAAGTTTAAAAAAAAAAATTGAAGATGATGGATATATCTTAAGTCCAACATGTGAAGAATTATCTTTATCTTTAATAAACCAAATATATAATGAAAATATTACTATCAAATGTTTACCCTTATTAATTCATCAATATAATTATAAATTTAGAAATGAAAAAAGATTTGAAAAAAGTTTATTTAAAAGTAAAGAATTTTTAATGAAAGATGGATATTCTTTCCATAGTAATGAAAAATGTTTAAATGAAACTTATGAAAAATATAAAGAATGTTATAAAAATATTTTTGAAGAATTAAAATTATCCTTTAATATAATTAAAAAAAGAAAAAAAGACAAAATGAATGCTTTAGAAAGTCATGAATTTCAAGTACTTTCTAGAGATGGTAAATATAAAGAAGCGGCACATATTTTTAAATTAGGAGATTATTATTCTAACAAATTAAATATCAAATATTTAGACAAAAAAAATGAAACAAAAAATATACTTATGGGTTCTTATGGAATAGGTATATATCGTTTATTGTATTTTTTGATAGAAAACTTTTATGATGAAGAAGGAATTAAATTACCTGAACAAGTAGCACCCTTTTCGGTCTACTTAATACAAACGAATCAAAAAAGTAAATATTCAGCAACAAAAATTTCTAAAATATTGAATATGTATAAAGACTGTATGGAGAAAAAGGGAAGCATTTCACAACAAAAAAATGAACAAGATGATCAAGGGGCTGATAAATGTGGAAATAGTACATTTGTAGGTAATATACATAATGATGATAACATATTTAATGGTGATAAGATAAATAATGATGATAACATATTTAATGGTGATAAGATAAATAATGATGATAACATATTTAATGGTGATAAGATAAACAATGATGATAACATATTTAATGGTGATAAGATAAATAATGATGATAACATATTTAATGGTGATAAGATAAATAATAATAATGATATACTCAATAGTAATAATACCCTTAATCATGATAATCGTGTAGACATAAATAATACTTTGACATATAGCTCTTTAACTAGTAACGATATCGAATATATATTAACTCTATGGCTGTTTAATACATTCAAAAATAAAAATGTAGACATCTATTATGACGACACTGATTTACATTTATCAAGAAAACTGAAACATTGTGATTTGATCGGAGCACCTAACAGAATAATAATTAATTTAAGTAACCTAGATAAAAAAGTAAAAGTACCTACAAACTTTTATAATTATATAGATAACAGTGATAATATCTTATGGAATAAATTATATTTAACTTTTCAAAATATTACCATAGAATATAAACATCGATTTTCACAAGAAAAAAAAATCATGACAATTCGTGAATTATTTAAATATTTTAAATTTATATGATTTTTTTTTTTTTTTTTTTTTTTTTATTTTCCTTTTCTTTTTTCATTCTTTTTAATTAATTTTTTTGTAACTTACATATTAAAACAATTTAATTTATATTTAAAATATATAATCACATAAAAAAAAAAAAAAAAAAAAAATAAAAAAAAACAAAAAAAAAAAAAAAAAAAAAAAAAAATAAATAAATAAAAATAAATATATATTTTTTTATTTTTTTTTTTATTTTTTTTTTT
>NC_033654.1:950586-952432 GCF_001601855.1 Plasmodium reichenowi | reverse complement strand
TATTATTTTTAAAAAATTTTTTTTTAAAATAAAAAAAAAAAAAAATTAAATTAAAATAAAAAAAAAAAAAAAAAAAAAAAAAAAAAAAAAAAAAAAAAAAAAAAAAAAAAAAAAAAAAAAACAAACACATATATATATATATATATATATATGTGCGTATGTATGTATGTATGTCTCTTTGTTGACTTATTTTCCATTTTGCTTATCTTCTTTTATATATACAAGGAGTCAATAAGGAAGAAACCTTTTTAATTCTTTTTTCGTTTATGCTAGATGAAATATCTACCTCTTGATTCTTCTCAAAAAAAAATACGTAAAAAAAGTCATCCAAATTTATCTGAATAAATAAGAATTAAAGAAAAATAAAATGAGCATTAATTATTTATAAATATATATAGATAAATATATATATATATATATATATATATTACCTTGTTTGATAATTTAAATCCAACGTTGTTCATAAATTTTATAAAAGCTTTATAATTTGTAAATCGACTAACTACTTCAGCTATTATTAATGTTGCCCTAAAAAAAAAAATAAAAAATAAATAAAAAATAATAAATTAACAGGTATGTATGTATATATATATATATATATATATATATATATATATTTATTTGTTTATTTATTTATTTATCTATTCCATTTTTTCTGTCTTGATGTGTTTACCCTTTTTTAAGACACCGAACTGATTCGAATATAATTTTTGGCCAGTCTGTGTTCATAAGAGATAGTGATAAAACAAAACAATCATAGGAATTATTATTTAATGGTAACTGAGTTATATTACAAGGAGTAACATAATGATTATATTGAATAAGATCAAATGAATTTATGTACCACCCATCTAACGTTCTTGCTATTTCTGCTTCTCCACATCCTAAATCAGCAATTTTATTATTTTTGTTAAAATACTTTTTCAAATATTTAATTATAATAGATACAGGATTGTGCGGCCATTTGTTTTTTTGATTTTTATATCCTTGATGATATATATTAAAAATATTTTTCGTTTGATTTAATTTATTTTGTACAACTGCACTATTATTCGTATACATATATTCATTAATATATCTGAATAAAGAAGAATTAACTATATCTTCTGGACTTTTTTCAATTTTTTTTTTTTTTTTATATTTTTGTTTATTATTTTCTAAATCGGCATAATCATATTTATAACCCTCATTTGTGTTATGTATATGGATTTTGTTATTTACAACATTTTCTCGTAATACACGGATATGTGGAAATACGTTTTTTTTTTTTTTTTCTTCTTCTTCATCAACATTAATATTATTATCATTATCATATATAGTAGTATTATTAGTTTTGGTTTGTGTTTTTGTTTTCGTTTTTGCTTTTGTTTTTGCTTTTGTTTTTGTTTTTATTTTTTTCTTTTTCTTTTTATTTATCCATTTATCATTTATTAACTCTATATTTTTTTTCTTTTTCTTAGTCCTATTGTTTACATATATATGGTTATTACTTTGTTCATTTATATGTTCATCCTTATGTATATTATTATTATTATGTATTACCTTTTGATTTACATTTTTGTGTTTTTTTTTTCTTTTCTCTTTCTTCAGTTTATCATTAGGACTTACAAGAAGAATATTTTTTTTATCATTTTTTTTATTATTCTTTTTATTTTTATTTTTATTTTTGTTTTTTTTCACTTTTAGTTTGGAATATTTGTTATTAATATCAGTCATTTTTCCTTTTTTTTTTTTATTTTTATAAAATAAAATTCGAATGATTTATGACAAAATATTTTATTTACTGGAACATTATTTTTATTTCTTTAAGCCATTTTTAAATTTAAAAAAAAAAAAAAAAAAAAAA
>NC_033654.1:942375-945075 GCF_001601855.1 Plasmodium reichenowi | reverse complement strand
ACAAAAAGGAGAAACGTCGTTGTCTTTTAACATGAAATTAAAAATTTTCTTAAGAGAAAAAAAAAAAAAAATGATCATGAGAATATAAATATATATATATGATGAATTTTTTTTTTTTATTCTAAATTTATATCTTACTATTCCTAGGCCTCTTTTTTGAAATTTCTCCAATATATAAAAATCTATAGAGAAATAAGATAATATAATATACAAGAATATAATTTATTTAAAAAAAAAAAAAAGGGAAACTTGGAACCTTTCATTTTTTTTATTTTTAACCTAACACACATGTACACTTTCCATAATGTAATTTGATTTTATCGTATAAATAGAGATTCTTCTCACCTATCTGCTTATAACATGGAAAAAAAAAAAAAAAAAAAAAAAAAAAGAAACATATATATATATATATATATATATGATTTATATTTATCAAACATTCATGTAAAAAATGGTTTACATTTATTGTTACTTTTATAAATCCTATTAAGCCATCTGTGTGTATTAAGCACTTGACAAGATAAAATTAAATACATATAGAAATAAATAAATGAACATATACATAAACAAATAAATACATAAACATATACATATATATATATATATATATATATATATATATATATATATATATATATAATATGTTCCTTTTTTGTGTTAACATATATTGTATAATTTTCATTTATTATATTATTAATAGACGTTAAGGTTCCACACAATTTTTGCTCCTTCAAAAACAACAAAAAAAAAAAAAAATATATTCAGTATGTGAAACTTTCATTGATATATTATATATTTATAGATATATCTTATTTTTACATTTACTTTTTTTTTTTTTATTTTTGTGTTTCACCTTACTGGACAAGCACGCTATTTCGTCAACTTGCTTTTGAAACATTTTAACTGAAAAGAAAGAAAAAAAAAATATATATATATATATATTTATATATATATATTCTAAATAAAAATTCATAAAAATTCATGTCTATATTATAATACATAAGACATTATTAGTGTTCCTGAGGTAAAGTAAATCCTCTCTTGTATATTTCTTTATATCAATATGGTTAAACGTTTCCATAGGTGTATTATTTAAAAAACATTAAAGGTATTTAGTATAAATAAAAAAATGGAAGATATATATATATAAATATATATATATATATATAATATAACATTTTATTATATTTTTATGTTCTTGCTAATTTTATTTTTGTCTTTTAATCATAACAAAAAATTTATTACAAAAGTAAAAAAAGAAAAGGTTATGTTTTTAATTTTATGCAGAACCGTTTGAAATAATAGGCACAAAAGAATTAAAATAATATAAAAATATATTATCGAAAAATATATTAAACCTTAATCATTTTATAAAATACACAATACACGCATTTATAAATATATATTTGTTCAAGCATATTTTCATAGATATTATATCAGAACTAAAGCGTTTCATTATTTTTTTTTTTTTTTAAAGAAAAATATTACTAGTCCTTTTCAATAATATATACTTTTTTAAAATTCCTATATTTATCCTTAAGGCTTATATTCGTTCTTCATTACAAAAAAGGGAATAAAGGAATGAATATACAAACATATATATATATATATATATATATATATTGATAAAATTTTTATTTCATAATGACTTGTTCATATTTTTTATGAATTGTTCAGAATTTTATTTTTTTTCTTTCTTTATGTATAAAAAAACCTGTATTGGGGAAAATTATACGATTGGAGAATTTGTGACCATTTGGATAAACCATAGGTCTGCAGCATAAAATAGAATAAATATATAATATATATATGTAATGTATAATATATATATGTAATGTATAATATATATATGTAATATATATATATATATATATATATATATATATATATATATATATATATATATTAGTTTTTCTGAACATGGTCAGCTATTTTATACGTTTATTCCTTCAATGAGCAATTTTGTTTCTTCCTTTTCCCATTTAATTCGAGTTTTGTATTTTATCTGTATCAAAAGAAGGGAAATGTTTTTTTTTTTTTTTTTATGTTCTTCGTTCCCTTTTTTTTTTTTTTTTTTTTTAAATACACCTTTTTCTTATTTGTTTTGGCTTTCCCCTCTATGTCCTTTGTGTCAATTAAAACAGGGGATATATCTTCATCTACAAATATATATATATATATGTGTATGTATGTATGTATAAACGAATAAATATTATTCTTCATTTGTATGTGTAGGTAAATGTACCTAATAAGATGGAACGTTTTATTTTTAACAATTGAATATCTACATAATGTTGTATTGAAAATTTTTATATATTTATATGTTTGAAAATGTGTGTTCATATATATATATATATATCTAATGATTGTTAATAAAAAATGAACAGGACTAATTTTATAAAACGCATACCCATTTGGAGAGAGATGTATCGTCGTAATATTTACAAATATTATATAATTTATTTTTGTCTTTATAAATTGTTAAAATAAAAATAAATACATTAAATATGTACTTATATATCTCAACTATATTATCATATAATTAAAAAATATTGTATAATTTTCAAACAATTTTTACAAAAAAGTATTTGAAATTCAATTTTTAAATAAGGCAAATCCCTTTAATAACTTAAATGGAATTATAAATATGATAAAAAAAAAAAAAAAAAAATAAAAAAAAAAAAAAAAAATTATATATTT
>NC_033654.1:939491-941999 GCF_001601855.1 Plasmodium reichenowi | reverse complement strand
AAAAATTTTTAAAAAAAAATATTTGAAATTAAATTTTAAAAAAAAAAAAAACCAATAAAAAAAATAAAAAAAAATAAAAAAAAAAAAAAAAAAAAAAAAAAAAAAAAAAAAAAAAAAAAAAAAAAAACATATATATGTATATATATAAACCCGAATTTGTATGTATATACGGTTCGTCAAAAAAATAAAATAAAATAAAATAAAATAAAATAAAATAAAATAAAATAAAACAAAATATATATATATATATATAATAATTCAATGTTGTAAAAAATGCATACCTTAGACAATATATAATATATATATGTAAAAATTATTAACTTATTTAATGTTCACTAGTAAAAATAATGGTAAAAAAAAAAAAAAGAAAAAGAAAACACATATACATATGCATATACATATGCATATACATATACATATACATATATATTATAATATCTCGTTAAAGTAAACCTTGCCTCTTCAAATCATCATATGCCTTTATGTTCATAACATTTCCCTTGGAATCCTCACACTCCACTTCTTGATCTGGCTTGAATATATTCATTTGTGTTTCTTTTTTTAATTTTTCATATAAATTTAATGCATCTTCAATTTTTGTAATTTCTTTAAAGTGTAATGTATTAGGTATTTTTAAGCATTTCATACCAAAAGAATGTCTCCATTCGTAAAAATGTTTTTCGAACGTGGCTCTTCCAAAATAAGAATAATTTCCACATATCTCACATTTATATTCTTTTGATAACCCATGTAATTTATATAACCAATATGGTATTGGTTTATTATCAAAACCTAATGGTAAGTTCAAAGGATTGTAAATTGGCTTGTTGTCATCATTATCATCTTCATTTTCTTCATCTAAATCTTTTTGGTGATCTTCATTATTTGATATATTAGACATATCTGAAGAATCATCATCTGAAATTGATATAGATAAATTATTGTTTTGCAAATCCTGTAAAAGAATATTTTGATTATTTAATTCATTGTTGTTATGATCCATTAAACTTAATAAATGATATTCTTTTTTTCTTTTCTTTTCATCTTGTTGTTGTTCTTCTTTATATATTTTTTTCTGAATTTCATCAATTGTATATGCTTGTTTTCTTTGTATATTTTGAATTGTTCGTTGTATTATTTTATTTAATATATTGGCATATAATTGTATTAAATATTCACATCGTGCTAAATTCATATCTTCCTTCTCAATATTTTTTTTTATTTCCTCTAACTGTTCCACTGTATATTTTTTATTTAAATATTTTTTTAAATCATTATCATAATTTTTACATTTTAAATAACTTTGATATGTACCTTCTGAAGCATATAATTTATTATTAATATTACAATAAAAATCTAAATCATATGTATATTTTTCCCAACCCTTAATTTCTTTATTATTAAATTTATTATAAAAATCATCTTCATATTCTTTATATGTTGTTTTACAATCTACTAATACATTAATTTTCTCAAAAAACGATATCATATAATTCAATAAATTCTCTATATAACTTTTATATTCTTCATTTCTATATTTACAATATCTTGGAATATAAATAAAGCGAGTAAAATTATGTAGGTATGTTACATAATCCATTTCTTTAAATTCGTATATATTTGCTGTGGTTACATTATTATTATTATTATTGTTATTATTATTATTGTTATTATCTCCAGCTTTTTTTCTTTTTCTGTTATGTGAGCTAGCCATTTCTTTCTTCTTAAACATACTTATACGAAATTCTTTAATTTTTTTCATATTTATAAAATCATTATAAAATTTATTTAAATCGACGTATTTGCCCTTTTTTTCTAATGGAGAAAAGGATTGTTTATATTTACTACATTTTAATGCTTCCAATTTATATAATTTAGAATTTTTTATTTCTATTTTTTTAATATTTGTCTTTTTATGATAATCTCTTATATATTTTACACGTTCATAATAATTCTTCCATATGTCATTTTTATCTTCACCCGTTTTCCCTGAAAGAAAAAGCATTTCTTCTTTTTTTAATTTATCTTCATCGTTATAATATTCTAAAAGTAGTTGAGACTTCTCTTGGATTTTCTCAACTAAATAATTTATAGCATAATCATATAAAATATTCTTCTTCTTGTTTTTTACTTTTTCATCGATCAATTCTGCAATTGCTTTTTCTATTACTTCGATTTCTTCGTGTAAGTACCTAATCTGTTCAATTAAAAATTGTGACATGGCAAAAATATAATATGCATAAATAAATAAATATATAAATATATAAATATATATATATATATAACCAAAAAATAAAAGAAAATATACTATACAAGAAATATATATATATATATATATATAAGAATTCTTTTATATATATATATATTTTTTCTTATCTAGCTATATATTTTTTTTTTTTTTTTTTTTTTTTTTTTTTTTTTTTTTTTTATTTTTTTTTTTTTTTTTTTTTTTTTTTTTTTAATAAAAAAAAAAAAAATTTTTTTTTTTTTTTATTAAAAAATAAAAAA
>NC_033654.1:931549-939391 GCF_001601855.1 Plasmodium reichenowi | reverse complement strand
AAAAATTAAAAAAAAAAAAAATATATATATATAAATATATAAAAAAATTTTTATATATATATATATTTTTTTTTTATTATATATAAATTTTTTTTTTTTTTTTTTTTTTTTTTTTTTTTTTTTTTTCCTTGTATTGATATATTATATTCTATATATGATATAATAAAAAAAGAAACAAGATATATTTAATTTAATTATAACATATAAAAAAGCTACATCATATTTATCAATATGATTAAAATGAATATTACGAATGAAAAAAATAAAAATATACTTATATGTTAATTATTTTCTTTTTTATTAAGTTTTATATTATCAAGAAAAAAAAAAAAAATTGAATAATATATATATGGATAATTATATATATCCAACTTATGAACAAAGAGTATATATATATATATATATATATATATATTCATATATATATATTAATATATATTTTTTTTTCCGTAACAGAATTTTGTCGTTTTGTAATATTTAATGTTTATAAATGGGTTGTTTTTAAGTCGAATAAAAAAAAAAAAAAAAATATAATATAATATAATATAATATATTAATATATATATAATATATATATGTATATATTTATGTAAGCATAATAATAATAATATATATATATTTTAATGAAGGGAAAAAAAAAAAATATAACGAAAATTATAATTTAAGAATAATAATTTCATTTATGACTGAATTGAATATATAAAAAAATAATAACTATTATATATATATATATATATATATATAAATATTTATTTATTTATTTATTTATTTATTATTTATATATTTATTATTTACTTTTATTTTTTTTTGAATCCTAGATGAGTAGATGCTCATCCATTTTTTTTTTTATTTTATCGAGTTGACTAAAAGACCTATTTAAATTTTTATTTATAATATGTAATATATATGAATCTTTTGAATTTCGATTAGTTGCTACATTTTCAATTACTTTGACAATATCTTTTTCATTGTTATGTTTATGTATATTATAATTTTTAATGTTATTATCATCTTTATTTTTTCCACACGTATTTGAATTCATATTATTTCTTCTTTTGATTTTTTTAAGAAGGGTATTTTTTTTATTATCTGTAATATTTATTTCAAGTTTTGATTTATTTATATTTTGATCATTACTATCTATACTTTCCTTTATTACATTCCAACCTTTTTTACAATTTGATTTGTCAAATTGGTGTATATTTTTTTTACTTATTATTTTAGTACTTGCAGATAATTGCTTTGTACTATTATTATTTGTTGGTGATATTAGAATATGGTCATGTATTTTATTTTTTATTTTTCCTTGATCTATTATATTATCATCATAAGCAGATATAGCATCCTCTATAAATTTTTTCTTATAGTTGATATCTTTCATGTGTTCATTAGTGCTGACATTTATCATACTGTTCACATTATTATTATGAATATTATTATGAATATTATTATGAATATTATTATGAATATTATTATGAATATTATTATGAATATTATTATGAATATTATCTGTATCATCATTATTGTTCTTTTTATTTATATTACATTTAAAATTTATAGTAGATGATTTCTTATTATCACGAATTATATTATTTCGGCTATTACATAATACATTTGATGTCTTTCTTTTTTCTTGATATGATAACAATATTGTTTTCTTCTTATTAATATTTAAATTATTAAAAGACTCAACATCCTCACCTGGATTTTTTCTATCACACAATAAATTGTTTGAATTTATACCCTTATCATCTTTTTTGTCTTTATTTATTACAGATATACTCTTAAAACTTTCAACATATTCTTTTTTTAACACTTCACTTGTATCATAATTATTTTTGTCTTTTTCTTTCTTTTTAATCACACTTATTATACTTCCATTTGATAATCTACGATCATATTTATTAATATCATTCTGTGAATCTTCTCCATTCTTTTTATATTCTGTTGTTTTATTAGGGAATTTTATTCTATGAATATTACGAAAAGGAGTATAACGATCATCCAAAGTATATATTTTCTTGTCAACGTTTTGATTTTTTAATATATTATAATTGTTCTTACTGTTATTCATTTTATTATCACCATTATTATAATACATATTTTCATTTTTATGAATATTATCATATTCAAATCGATTCACTTTCTCTTTTATACAACTACTTATCCATTTCCCATCCTCTCCTTTTTTATTCAACCTTTTCTTTACATTTTCTTCATCATTCATTTTCTCGCCTATTTTATTTCTTTTCTCTTCTTCTATTCTAATCGGTTCTCTCTTAATCGTTGAACAGAATAATTTAAAATTTCGTTCTCTTCTTCTTTTTTCCTCCTCGTCTGTATCTTTCTTTTTAATAGTAAACATGTTCTTTAATTGATTAGATGCTATATTCAATTCATTATTATCATTTTTATCACAATAAATTATATCACAATTTTTTTTTTCAATTTCATATGTATGGTGGTCATGTTCTTTTTCATTTTTTTGGTTATTTTTCTGACTTGTGTTCAGAATTTTTTTTTTTCTTTTTTTTTCTAATGTATTTTGGCTAGCTATTATAGGATTGGAATAAAATGAATATAAATTGTCTTTCTTAACATTTTTTTCATTTCCATTATGATTAAAAGAATATTTATGGATAACACCATTTTTATAACTTCTAAAATTATTATTTATTATTATTTTTTTTTCCTTTATATCTTTTGTATATAGCTCACTTTTGTCCTTTTCTCCCTTTTGGTTAGTCTCCTCAAAATTTTTTTTTTCTTTTCTGTTTCTTAAATAACTAATGTTTGATAAAAAAGAGGAAGAAGGATATTCTTTAAAATCACCACCATTATTGTGATTATAATAATACTTATTATTATTATTGTTGTTGTTGTAATTATTGTTGTTATTTTTATTATTATTATTATTATTATTATTATTATTATATGGATTGTATATATTTAAAGATAATAACGATTTTCCAAAAATTGTATCATTTCTTTTATTTAACATTATATTTTCATTTATAGATTTATTAATTTGACCCCTTGTTGTTAATGTATCATTTATATTTTTATTTACATTTTTATTTACATTTTTATTTACATTTTTATTTACATTTTTATTTACATTTTTATTTACATTTTTATTAATATTTTTCAGCTCGTCATTCTTCTTATCCTTTCTTATTTTATTTTGCTTGTTCATGTAGTTGGGATGATACTCGGATGTATATCCATCAATATTTTTTATTATATTAGTACAATTTTCTGATCTGTCCCTCCTGTTTTTTTCCTTCTTGGTCTTGATATTTTTGTTACGTATCAAATATTCATCATCAAAATGTTCCTTTTTATTATGAAGTGTTGATAATGGGGATGATAAAGATGATTCTGGTGATGACAAAGATACTGATCGTGAAGATAAATATAATGATGATCCTATTTTATCATTAAAATTATAAATGTCTTGTTTTATTTTGTTTTCCTTTTTTTTTATATTAAACATGTATTCATTTTTATTATTTAAATAATTATGTACATGTTCTTTCTCATTCATTTTTTTTTCTTTTTCTTTATCTTCTTCTTTTTTATTTTCTTGATGATTATTCATCCTTTCTTTATTATATAAAATATTTATGGTTTTTAGACTATGCTTAAGCTTTTGAATTTCAGTATGACTATCTATTAAAGCTTGTATAAAAAAATTATTCGAATCTTTTATATATTTCTTCATTTTTTTATTTTCTTCATATATTTTATACATTTTATTATTTTTTGTATATTCTATGTAGTCGAAATAATTATTAATGCCGGTTGTGTATTTAAGTAGAATGTGTTTTAGTTTTTCAATTTTTATGTTGTCCTCCATATTTATATTGTATAATTTTAAAATATAATCTCGTACATTCTTTGGTAGTTTCCTTAGATCATTCTCTTGTAATTTATTGAACATATTATCACAAAATATGTGATCAGATAATAATTGTTCTTTATTCGTATTAGTTCCCTTTTCATTTTCCTTGTGAAGATGGTTTTGTTTATGCATTGTGTTTGTGTGGTCCTTGTGGTTCATTTTTTGTATATTTTTTGCATGATCTATATTTTTCATATTTTCATAATAACAACTATCTTGTTCTTCGTGATTATCAATATTTGGATTATTCTTTTGTAAATTATCAAACGCTTTAATAAAATTTATATTTTTCAAAAATGAATTATTGACCTTAATATCACTGGATATATTAGAAAAGAAAGATGGTAAATTGAAACATTCATTTTGTTTTTCTTTATTATTCTTTATAATTGTATGGTTGTGTATATATCCCTTATCAAATAATGTAAAACTAATATCATCATATATTGATTTTGTACAGCTTTTATAATAATTCTTTAAGCATTGTTCTATACAATTTTTAAGATTTACGTTTGAAAATTTATTTTTCTGAAGAATATCTATAATGTTTTGTAATTCTACATTTTTACTATTACTTGTTTTTTTCTTTTTTTTTATATCATCTATATAGTTAAATAAATGGTCTTCCTGTTCTATTTTTGAAAAACGATATTTGAAAAATATTTTACATGTAGATATATTCAAACTATGATTATATAATATTTTAAATAACATATTAATTTTTTCCATATAACTTATATTATTAGAAAATGTATGTTCGATTATTTTATTATCCATATAATATGCATAATCTTCTTTCTTATAATGTTCCATAAAATTAAAATCTTCATTCTTTTTATCAGAAATATTTAAATGTACATATCCTTCTTTTTGTAATTCATATAAATAATTTAAATGAATAATAGTAAAACCTATATAATATAATTTCCCCTTATTATCAATTTTATCTTTCTCCTTAATATCAGTATTATTGGGCAGCAAGTTGTTCTTTTTGGTATAATTATACTTATTTTTATGATTTAGCTTGCTATTTTCCTCCTTATTATAAATATATTTTTTTAATTTCTTATCTTTTTCATGCTTTGTATTTTTCTCATTTTTTGATAAAACATTATGGTTCGTTTCTACTTCATTTTTATTTTTCTCTTCCATTCCATAAAAACTGAGTCTATAAAACTATGAAAAAAAAAAATAAAAAGTAAAAAATAAAAAATAAAAAAAAATAAGGAAACAATAATAATACTAAAATGAATAAATAAATAAATAAATAAATAAAATAAATACACCAAGTGTAATATATATATAAATATATATATATATATTTTTTTTTTTTTTTTTTTTGTCTGCTACCTTGGATGGAGAGATGATTTCAATTCCTCTAACATTTTTTGCATTAAAGGAAAGCTCAAAAGATACGTCTGTAAATATTATGCTCTTCAATTCTTCAACTAAACTATTTATATCATTATTTGATTTTCTAGTTTTTGTACTTTCTTTATCTTGATTTAATATTTTTAAAATATTATTTTGTTTATCCAAATTTATTGGGTTTTTGTGAAAAACAAATGAATGAACAATAATACCTGAATTATTCATCACTAAACATTTTATATATTTATATTTCACAAAGTATATATTTTTAAAATCTATATGTATCTTCATCTGTATATTTTTTGTCTCATTATTTCCTATAGGAAAATATAAATCACTTTGTTCATTTATATCCTGAACATTGAAATTTTGTTCTTCTTCACTTTTGTTTGGTTTATGTATATAGGTATCTTTATTTAAATGATCCATATTTATATTATATATTATATTATCATCATTTTTATCGTTTTTCAACATTTTGATATCAGAATATTCATTTTTTTTATTTAATATATCATCTTCTATATTACTTTGATATAACAAACTAAGACTCATATTACTTTTTTGATAGGAAGAAAGACATGTATTTATATCCTTATCATTATTCCATAAATCGGAAATTATTATTTTATTTGTATTTGTTGTATTGAAATCTTGATAATTCTTATTATCTAAATCATTTTTATGTTCCTTTATATTTTCAATATTACATTCCATTTTGTTATTTAAAAAACAATTATTTATTTTGTTGTTTTCTTCTTCATTTTCATCTTCATCTTCATTTTCATCTTCATCTTTATCTTCATTTTCATCTTCATTTTCATCTTCATTTTCATCTTCATTTACTTTTTGTTCATTCAAATAATTTAATTCGTCTTTATATTTTAAGAGTTCATTAAATAAAATTAGGTTATCTTTATATTTATTCGACCTTTCTTCGTTTCTTTCAATTTCCATTACATTTCCCTTCTTATTATATTCATCAAAATGTTTGGGATATTCTATATCATTACCGTTATTATGTAATATGACATTTTGTTCAGAACAGTTATTTTTATTATTATTATTATTATTATTATTATTATTATTATTATCATTATTATTATCATTATTATTTGAATTATCTATAATCATTACAGTCTTTTCTAATTTTATCTCAGACATGTTCTCAGATTTATCCTGATTGTTGACATTAATAGAATTCACTTCATCGGTTTCTTTATCAAATAATCTTGATAAATGTAACTGACTATTATTATTACTTATATTACATGAATACAAATATTTATTGGACAAATTATTATCCATATCTTTAGTTTTATTATGTTCAGGACATTTTAATATATGAACATTTTTATCATATTCATTATTATCATCATTATCATCATTATGTACTTCCTCTTTAACAAATTTAGAGGAACAAATTTCGGTACTATCTATATGTGTCGAATTGCTTACCAAATTTTGTACATTCTGTTTATATACATTTGAATTTATTATATGATTGTTATCACTGATATTGTGAATACTATGTATACCATCAATATTATTCTTTTTTTCATCCTTACCAAATGAATAACTATTTTTCTCATTAATTAAACACATATCCTTTTCCTTTTCTTTTTCCTTTTCCATATCATACATTTTATCCATTCCTATTACTTTTTCATTTTTTAATGAATTTATCATATCCATCTCATTTCTAACAACTTTATCTAATTCTTCTATTTTACATTCTTCTTCTTGTAACCCTTTCGAAATATTAGTCATGTTAACAATTAAATTTTTACATACAGGGTTTTTTTTTTTTTCATCAAAATTACCTGAATTATGGCTAGCCAGATCACCGATTTTAATATTTATTTTTTTTTCACCTGAACTGTTCATGTTTTTTTCTTCATAATCATTAATATTCATTGGATAGGATTCGTTAGTTGAGTTAATGTTATTATTTAATTTTAAATAATTAGAAAATAGATGAGACTGTTCTTTTTTTTTTTTTTTTTTTTCTATTTTTTTTGTTTCAAAAGTTTAATGTTTTACTTTTGGTAATACATTAGAATTTATATTATGAATATGTAAAATATATGGGAATAAAAATATAAATAAAACAAGTTAGTGTAGGACACGCGAACAGAAAGGGTTTCGCAAAGAATAGAAGGACAAAATGGATAAATAAATAAATAAATAAATATATATATATATATATATATATTTATATATATTTATTTATATATATTAGGAATATATTTATGTAAACAATCTAATGAAAAGAATTCAAATTATCAAACACAACCAAGTAAAATAACAAATTTGTAATTTAAACAAAAATGTATAAATAAAACAAAATGGTAGCACACACATATATATATATATATATATTATCTTCATAGCATATTCCCAAAACAAAAAGGAATATGATTTATTATATATATATAATATATGTATTTTTTTTTTTTTTTTTTTTTTTTTTTTTTTTTTTTTTTTTTTTTTTAATTTAAAACCCATATATATTTAATTTGTCACATATATATTATATATATATGATTAATTTATAAATAAAAATG
>NC_033654.1:926472-931226 GCF_001601855.1 Plasmodium reichenowi | reverse complement strand
AAAAAAAAAAAAAAAAAAAAAAAAAAAAAACAAAAAAAAAAAAAACAAATAAATAAGGAATGCACAATATAAGAAATATATTTTTAAAAATATTTATGATTATAGTATTCTATCATATATGTATTTTCAATTTTTAAAATGTAAATAATTAAAAATACAAACCATTTTTATATGTACATATTATGATTAAAAATACATTTTTTTTATGTTGGAACTCATTACAAAAGTGTACAAATAAAATAAATGGTTTTTCCTTGAAAACTCTTGTCAATTTTTATTTTCCCCCCACCCATCCTTATTAATATTAATATTTTTAATATAGTTGTCTTTTTAAAAAGTATAAAAATAAAGAATATATATATATATATATATATATAAATAAATAAAAATATGTACATATATATATTATAAATAATTTTATGTATATTTTCTTATATTTTCTTATATTTCTCCGTATTTTTTTTTTTTTTTTTTTTTTTAATTTAAAAAATGTACGATATTTGATATATGCTAAAATAAGTTTCATAAGGCAATTTTATTATATTTACATGATATTTATATGATATGATTTTTTTTTTTTTTATTTTTTTTTTTTTTTATTTTATTATTTTTTTTGTCTAAGTTGTAAAATACCATGTGTATGAAATTAAAATAATTATGAGTTGTTAGACCTTGAAAATTTTATGAATTATTCTTTAAAAATAGAATGTGAGATTTTATAATTTTTTTAATGAATTTTTTATATATTGGGGAATTATAAAATTATATAACACATATGTACATATATAAAAAATATATAGCATATATGCATATATATATATATATATATATATATATATATATATATATGTGTGTTTGTGTTTGTGTTTAATAAAAAATTTGTTGTGATATATGATTATTTTTGTTTTTATAAGATGAGAATAAATGACAAGGACGAGATTGTGAACATTTTGTTTACAGTATTTTTGGTATTATTACAACAATTATCTCTATTATTTATAATATTGAATAGTACAAAAAATTATATGTATTTAATATTTATGGTTGTTGATATATGTTTATGTTTATATATAATATGTAGTCTTTACGATAATAAAAATGCAGGTGTGAAGATATCAAATCAATGGATGATATATATGATAACGTTAAGTATGAAGATGACAAGTTTTTGTTTTTTTATAAAAGATAAGATAGAGATAAATGATAATAAAGACAGTATTTTTTTAATATATTTTAGTAATGATATATTAGCATATAACTTAATATATATAACACCTTTTATATATTTATTATTTTCTTTAAGAAGTAGAAATATTTTAGAAAACATATTAAATAATAAAATAATTATTGAAAATATTTTAAGTATTGATGTAAATATAATTAATTTATTTGATTTGATAGACATCATATTTATGTATTCACATTTAACTAGTATATATAAAATATTAAACGATAATGATATATATAAATTACAAAAAACATTTATTATGTTAATAATTGTGTTAGTATCATTAATATTGTTTGGTTTTTATTTTCCTATATATACTAATATTGAGAAGTCTTATTCATATAATCAGGGAGAAAATTTAAGTATTATACAAGATGATAAAGTAGATAAGGGTTATAGGAATAATAAGCACCATAATGTTCTTAGTAGTGAAGAGAATAATGATAATGATGATTATGATGAAGATGATTATGATGATGATGATGATAATGCAAATTATAATCAATTAAAAGATGAAGTTAATGACTATAAGAAAGAAAATATGACCGTTCCGAAAAATAAAATGTCTATACAATTAAAAAAAAAAAATAAGAAGAATGGAAAACATTTGTTATTATCAAATAATCATATATTTGAAAATAATAAAAAGCAATATAATAATTACCATCATGATAATATGGATAGTACCATACATAGTATAAGAGAAAGTAATGTATCATCTATTACATCTTTAAATTCGAAAGAATCTACATATGTTTCTTCTTATAAATCCAAACAATTAATAAAAAAAAAATATTCATCATCTATGTCGTCATCATTTCATTCACACCATTCTACATCATCAAATGAAGCATCTTCTTCAGTATATTTACCATCTCTCTCTTCAATAAATTCAAGAACCAAAAAAAATAAATCGAATAAATTATATCAAAGTAGATATAAGGATGTATATACGGATGTGTATATAACGGCAAAATTTCACTTTATCGTTGGGTTTCTTTTAATAGACACTCCATTTTTAATATACAGGTAAAAAAAAAAAAAAAAAAAAAAAAAAAAAAAAAAAAAAAATATATATATATATATATATAAATATATATATGTATACTTGTGTGAAGTGTCATATACCCATTTAACCATATGTATGCCCATCCTGTTACAATTTCATTTTCTTTTTTGTTCAGACTCCTTTTTTGTATTAGGTATAAAGTGATGCTTACGCTTATCGTAAAAAATATTTTGTTTCTACTTTTTCGATCATACAAACTAAACGAGTACAGACTTATAGAAAAAGAAAAGCATAAAAAGAAAAAGAGTAAATTCGATTTTCATTTTTACAATATATTTAAATATGACAGTGAAACGAATGCTCATGGAAATGATGGAAATTTAGAAAACGATAAAGAAGCATCAACAAATATTCTACACATGGTTGATCGTAATAATAATAATTTATTGGAACGTAATAGCTTATATGAGAAAAAAAAAAAAAAAAACAGAAGAAGAAGGAATATATTATATAATGAAACATCTATCGCAAGATTAAACAAAAAATTTTTTAACGGATATGTAAAAAGTAGGAATAGTTTAGAATTTAAATTAAAAAAAAGTAAACAAAGAAATAAAAACATTTTAAAAAAAAAAAAAATGAAAAAGAAAAAAAAAAAGAAAAATCAAGTACTTGAAATTTTCAAGGAAGAATTCAAAAAAAATTCGCAAAAGGAATTTTATGACAAGCTAGCAAAGGAAATGAAAAATTATAAAAGTACTACAAGTTGTGATAATAATAATGATAATGATAATAATAATGACAATAATAATGATAATAATAATGATCAAAATAATAATAATAATAATAATAACCAACTTGTAGAAAGATATATTAATGATAATCCAAATGAAGAAAATAAGGAAATCGAAAATGTAAGTGAAAATATTTATTCTATAGATAATAAAATTGATAGACATATTATACATAGTAATCATTATAATGACAGCACTCCTCTAAATACCAAAAGTGAAAAAAATTGTTGTAAATATAGAAATATTAAAAAAATGAAAAATAAAATAACATCAAAATCATTAGTAACGACAAAAGCCAAATTAAAGCCTTCGTGGAAGGATAGATTTCGTATGAGAAGAAAAAGAAGGAATTTTTTAAAATTAATTTATAAATTAAAATATAAAAGAGATATTCCTATATATCATTTTCAAGTGCGAGATCATTTATTAGCTTTATATAATTTTCTTTTTAAAGGTTGGAATAATGTAAATTTTGTATACTTTGATGATAAGTTGATTTTTTCATATATAACAAATTTTCGATTCATGTTAGTAATATTATTAGATTATATATTAAAATGTGGAATAACGTTTTTTTTTATTTTTATATTATTAAGAAGTCATATCTTTATACAAAATAAAGATGTAATATATATACATGACATCCCTATAAAAAAAAACCTTGTTGAAGATAACTTAACATTTCCACACAGTTTTAATCTTTATAATTATTCCCATATATCATTACCTAATAAATCCATAGATATAAAATATATAAATAGACATGTAGAAGATCATAGTGATGATTATACTTATATATTTAATAATGATAATAATAATAATAATGATAGTAATAAGTTGAAAGGATATATAAATATGGATATCTCACATAATATGTTTAATTCAAAATGGAATGAAATATTTTTAATAGATAAAATATATTTATATATATCTGTACTATATTTCTTTATCTATTTTTTATTATTTATACGAACTTCTACTTTTCTAGATATTTTATTTGTTGCTCTATTTAATACTATAGCACACTTATCTTTCTATTTCTCCTTAAAGCAATTCATTTTATTTTTTTATACATTTAATGGTAATATATATAATAGAGATTATATATATTATCATCAACATATAAGAAAGTTAAATTATAACTTTGAGTACTTTTTTCTTTTATTCTTTAATATACATTATTTCATATCCTTTATAAAGCACTTTTCTCTTTTCATGCGTATACTTTTTAATATAAAGTATATATACTACTACAGAAGTTCTCACCCAAGTAAGAAATTGATAAAAAAAAAGAAATGTAAAAGGAAATATATATATATATATATATATATATATATATATATATATATATTCATTTATTTTAGCCTCTAGTGATAAGGAACTAAAATATTCAGTCAGTGTGTACATTTTATTTTTAATATGTAAATATTGTTATGCCCCTATAAATTTGAATATGCTTTTATTTGGTCAGAATATATTAAATAATATTATATTAATAGATAATATAAATAGCTATACGTGGTTAAATATCTTTCTCCTGATATTATTCAAGACAATACAAATATTAATCACACAAACAAATTATTTCATTATAGGTCTTTTCATTTTACATATACTTTTATACATTATATATGCTATACATGCACAAATATTAAGATATATTATTCTTCGAAAAATTGAAATATTGTATGTTTTTAAAAACATCTTAATTTCTATGTATAAC
>NC_033654.1:920637-925722 GCF_001601855.1 Plasmodium reichenowi | reverse complement strand
AAAAAAAAAAATAATAATAATAATAATGTAGATATATATATATATATATATATATATATATATGTATGTATATATTTTTTTTTTTTTTCTTTATTTTTAAAATGTATTTTATATTTTTCCATATTTAATGTTCATATATATGTTGCCCATTTTACATATCAATCAAACTGTTGATAATAGCTAGCTGAACATTTATATCATCTTCATTTGTATTATCATAACTATAAGGAGAAGATGAAGATATTAATCCTTCTTCATTTGCATTATTATCATAATGTATAACCCTGTCATTATGTTTTCTTTCAAGTTCGTTTGAGTTCATATTATCTAAAGGTTTGTCAAAATAATTCCCTTCTTTTTTATAATTCTCTTGTTCTATTTCGTTTTGTGTGGGCGTTTTGTTTAACAAGTCACCTGATGAAATACTTTTCACTGAATAGTACATATGTTGATTATTATTTATGATGTCTTGTTTATTTGTATTATACACATTATGGCTTTTACAAAAATTGTTATAATTATAGTTGTAATTATAATTATTATTATTATTATTATTGTTATTATTATTATTGTTATTATTATTATTATTATTATTGTTGTTATTATTTAACATATTCTTCTCATCATCCTTTGAATCATTTTTACTTTTTCTTCTATCATAAGCATAGGTGTCCGCCATATAACGGTTGTTATTATTCAGGTTCCTATTAGACACACTTCCAAATATATTTACCTGATCATAATTTCTATTATTCATGGTATAATAATCTTTTATAATTTTTTTTACGTTTATGGTATTCTGGAGAGATGTATTGTTTGTATCGTTTTGTTCTGAAACATGATTTCGAAAAGGATTAACGTTGCTTCTATCATCATTATTATGAATGTGATGATTATAATGAATATTATTATTATTATTATAAATTATGTTGTTATTATGTATAGTATTTATATTATGCATACTATTCATACTATTCATACTATTCATACTATTCATACCATTCATACTATTCACACTATTTATACTATTCACACTATTTATACTATTTATACTATTCACACTATTTATACTATTCACACTATTTATACTATTTATACCATTTATACTATTTATACCATTTATACCATTTGTGCTTGGGTCTTTATTTTCCTTATGTCCATAAGTCACCGAACATTTTCCTGTAACACCATTCTGATCAACTTTATTCAAATAAAAATTGTTCCTTCTTTCAAAGATGTTCATATGATTATTTATACTTCCTTTGTTATCATATGTTTCATGATAAGAATTATTATTTGAAATAATATTATTTTTACATATTTCATGTGTCGTATGTTCAATATTTGGGTTACATATAATGTTACTATTTTCATTATGTACATTCGTCACAAAGTTTCTATTTGATTTATTACTTGGTTGACTTTTCATATATTTAAAAAAGCTCTCACTTGAATAATGAAAATTACTACTCTTATTATTATTATTATTATTATTATTATTATTATTGTTGTTGTTGTTGTTGTTGTTATGGATTTGTGATTTTATATTATTACTTGTTATAATATTATTTGTATGGGATAAAAATTTATTATGAATCGTAAAATTATGCTCAGATGTATTTATATTATTATTATTAATATAATTATAATTTAAGTAATTGTCACCTTTTGAATTATACAAAAGAAATTTCGAAGAAGCATTTCCTTCTTGAATATTTTTATTTGGAGAATAATTATAATTTTCTACACAATTCATTATATTATTATTATATATAATATTTTTGTAAGGATTCTCTTCCTTTCTATTAATCATAGACATATCCATTTCTTCATTCTTATCATTACCACCATTTTGTTTGTTTGTTTTTTTTTTTTTCTTTTCATTCTTATGAATCGATACAGGGGAAATATCTCCATAAAGATATGAATCACCTGAGGAGCTCTTTGAGCATATGTTATTATTTGTAATAATATCTTTCTCTGAAGTTCTTATCCCAGGTCTATTCAATAGATTATCCTTACTATTTGTATCTACACATATGTTACTATCTACTGATTTATTTTTGCTGCTTTTCTTTTTCTTTGTCTTCCTCGACAAGGAATTATCATCATACATATTATCATCATAAATATTATCATCATAAATATTATCATCATAAATATTATCATTATTATTATTATTATCATCTATTAATATATATTCATTTTTTTTTTTTTTTTCGCGAATGTCATTATTTGTACTACATGTAAATTCATTCAGAACATAATTCACTTCATTACTTTTATTAAATGCATCCTTTTTGGGGTCATCTATATTTTTATCGGTATCTTGTATTTTATTTTTTCTTTTTATATTATTTACGTCATAGGGTGATTTTTCTAAATCTACATTTTTCTTAACACTCTTGGACTTCTTTTTATACACATTATTTAAATTACAATAATCATCAATATCGAAGTAATTTTTATCTAAATAATTTTTATCGAACTTATTTATTACTTCCTTATTTGTATTATCATTAATTGACGTAATATTATTTTCTTTTTTATGGTTCCCACTTTGTTTTATCGACATATTATTATCACCAATTTTGTTTTTACGGTATATGTTATTATTACATGGAAAATCTACAAACTTACCACTCTGCATACCATCATTTAAATATTCTCCTGTCATATGATCATAATTTACGTTATCATTGTTATCTCCTATAGTTATAATATTTTCATTATTCTTATGACCTCCTGTGAGGTTTCTGATTTTATTTTTATTAGAATTTATATTATAATTATGTATGTTATGTACATGTTTATTATGTTCCATAGGCAAGTTGCTCGTTTCTTTATCGTCAATAGTATATGAAATTTTATTATTCTCTGTATATGATTCGGTATATATGTTTACATTATTATTATAGTCCTCCTCCTCTTTATTTATTGAATTTATAACAATGTTATTCTGTTCATCAACATAATGAAGATTTAGACTGTTTACAAAATTTATATTGTTCAAATTGCTTATATTGTTCATATTATTTATATTGGTAATATTATTTATACTGTTCATATTGCTCATATGATTTATATTATTTATGCTATTCATATTATTTATGCTATTCATATTATTTATGCTATTCATATTATTTATGCTATGCATATTATTTATGCTATGCATATTATTTATGCTATTCATATTATTTATGCTATTCATATTATTTATTCGATTCATATTATTTATGCTATTCATATTATTTATTCGATTCATATTATTTATTCGATTCATATTATTTATTCGATTCATATGATTTCTCCTTCTGTTCATAGGAAGAATATTCATATTCCGAGAAAAGGGTAACAAATTACTATCATCCAAAAGACATTCGACGTAAGTATTATCTGGTTTTCTTACTTCATCTTCTTCATTTTCCATTATTCCTTCGTCATGCATAATTTCATTAACCCTTGTAAAATCATTATTATTTAAAATATTTGAATTTGAGTTTATGTCATTTGCCCCGGTACCATTTAAGGCCTCATTTAATTTCAGAGCATATAAGTAGTCCTCATCCACTAAAAAAATAAAAAATAAAAAAAAAAAAAAAAAAAAAAATATATAATAAATATATACATATATATATATTATAGTATTAATAAATCACTAACAAAAAAAAAAAAACAAAAAAAAAACATCAAAATATATGTATATATGTATATATATATATATATATATATATATATATATATATATATATATTATATGTACCTTGATTCACATCTGTATGATTTTCATTTTGCATTTCTTGCTCCTCTTTCTTCAAGGAAACTTCTCCCTTATTTTCTTTATTTTCATTTATATTTTTTTCATTTATTTTTTCCTCATTTTCTTTTTTTTTCCTTTCTTCTTCTTCTTTTTTGACTCTTTCCTCATATGCCTTTTTATGCTTATTTATATAAAATTTTAAATCGTCCGAACTCATTTTTTAAATTATACTCATTTAAAAAACTCTCAAATATATATATATATATATATATATATATATTTTATATGTTAATTAGAAAAATAGATAATGCTTAGCATTATATATATATATATAAATAAATACGTTCACATAAAAAAAAAAAAAATATATATAAATAAATATTTACATATATATATCATATTCAATGTATAATTTTTTAAGTCGAATAAGACTACGTGATAAATAACAATGTGAGAAAAAAAAAAAAAAAAAATATATATATATATATATATATATAATATTAATGTAAGTTAATATTTGTATATTATATACCCTTAGGTAATTATTATTTATGTCCACTGTAAAAAATAAATAAATAAATAAAAAAGTATTTACTAAAATAAACATATGTATAATATATTTTTTATGTACTTTAATTGAATTTGTGAAAAAAGAAAAGAAAAAATTATGTCCACAAAAAAATATAATTATAATATATATATATATATATATATATATATATTTATTTATTTATGTATTATACATATAGAAAAAATATATTATTGTTTTCTTTGGAAATAATTAGGTATATACATATTATATATAATTATATATTTATATATATATAATAAGAACTCTAAAGAAAAAAATATTACAAAAAAAAAAAAAAAAAAGTATATTCTTATAAATGTTGTATGTATTACTTAATATATTATATTATATATATATATATATATATATTATATATATATTTGTTCATATATTTTTATATACATTGACTTATTGAAGATATATAAAAACATAACATACATTTGATCGATACATAGAGGGATCATAAATAATATATATTATATTATATTATATATATATATAAATATATATATACATACATATATAATATATTTATTATATTATATATATATATATATATATATAAATATATAATATATATATGTTTTTATTTTATAAATTATATCAAAGAGCTAATTTTATTATTTACTTATTAGCTACACGCTAATGTACAAAAATACATAGAAAAATAAAAAAAAAAAAAAAAAAAAAAAAAAATTTTAAAAAAATTTAAAAAAAAAAAAATTTTTTATTTATTTTTTTTTTTTTTTTTTTT
>NC_033654.1:912502-918172 GCF_001601855.1 Plasmodium reichenowi | reverse complement strand
TTTTTTTTTTTATTTTTTTTTTTATATTTTTTTTTTTTTTTTTTTTTTTTTTTTTTTTTTTTTTTTTTCTAGTGGCTCATTGATATTTATAATGTTCCTATGACACGACATATACACATTTATTTTCATATTTTACTTCAATAATTTTTTATTTTTTAAAATGAAAAAAAAGTACACATATATATTTAAAATGATTTCTTTGAAATATTTTTCATACTTTAATAAGGGCACTAAAGTATCATGTGGTAATAAAGAAAGAATGACAAAAAATCATAAACATCATTATTCATCTGTAAAAGAAAAAGATGATTTTCTTCATTACCATAATCTTGATTTTATGAAATATATTTTTTCAAATAATAATAAGGATAAGGCAAAAGATATAAAAATATCCACATCTGTTGATAATACTAACCCAAATGTTTGTACAGATATTTACAATTATAAATTAATTACTATTATTTTAAATAATACATTATGTTCCCATTCCTATGAAATTATAAAGAATTCAAATATTTTAATATGTGCAGATGGTGGGGCTAATCGCTTATATGATTTATGTTCCACTATGAATGAACAGCATGTAAGTAATTATTGTATAAACAATAATATATCCTTTGTACAAGATATGGAACTAAATAAGAGTGATTATAAAAAAGAAGAAATGAAGAAAAGGGAAAAACAAGATATATCAAACCCCATTATACAACATACCAATGACAAAAATGTTACGAGTAAAAAATTATATGATTTATTTAATAATAACCATAAATTAACAAGAAATGTAGATACAAAAAAAAGAAAACAGAATAGAGATTATTCTGTAGAAATATTACCAGATTTTATTTGTGGAGATTTTGATAGTATACACCCACATGTATATAAACATTATAAAAATAAAGGAGTTTTATTTGAAAAATGTCAAAATCAAGAAAATACAGACTTAGATAAATGTATTGAAAAAATAAAACCATATATTTATGAAAACGATAAAATTCTTGTACTAGGAGCTACAGGAAATAGATTTGATCAAACATGTGCAAATATATCTTCTTTGTATAAAAACGTACAAACAATCAATAATATTTATTTAATAGGTGAAAATAATTTCATATTTTTATTAAAAAAAGGAAATCATGTTATACAGATAAATTTAAATGCTTTCCAAAAAGGCTGTGCTCTCTTACCAATTGGGGGAAAATGTAAAGTAAAAACAGAGGGACTTAAATATAACTTAAATTATGAATATTTAAGCTTCGATTCCCTAATCAGTTCATCTAATGAAATTCTTCAAAATGAAATTAAAATATCTAACGACACGCCTCTTATTTGGAATTCGCAATTAAAAAATGAGGAATTTTAGTTTCATCGGATAGGGCACTATGGCATAAATATATATATATATATATATATATATATATTATCATTTTGGATAGTCAAAAAAAAAATAATAACCATATACAAGCATATATATAAATATGTAAATATAAATATATATATATATATATATATATATATATATATATATATATATTTTTGTGTGTGTCGTATTCCTTTCTTTCATTATAAATATATATATATATATATATATAAAGACTTAATTAAATAGAATTAAAAATAGTTTACTTTTGTTTATATTATAATTTAAATGAATTATAACAAAAAGATTGAATTAAAATGTATTGTAACAAAAACAAATATGACATGGTCAGGAAAAAAGTTGGCGACAAGCCAAATTTTTTTTTTTTTTTTTTTTTAAATAAAAATAAATGGTTAGCTTACATATACATATATATATATATATATATATATATATATAACATACAAATGTGATTTTTTTTTTTTTTTAATACTTTACATAAAGGGAATTTCCGTATATACCTCATTTTTATTCTTAGATTTATGTTTGACCTTTTTGTTTTCAAATGTTTGCTCAAAATTGGTATCGTGTTCATAGGTGAATGTATTACTTTTGTTAATTTTCGTGTGCAGATTATGTTGATTTAAATGATATTCTGCATATGAATTATCCTTTTTGAGTTGTTGTTGACTTCGATTTTGTGATGTTTGAATATATATATCAATTGTAAAGGGATAAATGTTAACTTCTTTTTGGTGTGGTATATCTAATGATAACAATGCATTGGAAACTTCAATATGGAATGTTGAACTATCTGGAACAAATAGTTTTTCTTTTGAATTATCTTTTTTACTTTTACATATATGATAAAGATTATTTAAAGTTCTTTGATCTATATATTTTTTAGGTATAATATCTGTTTCGATTGTATGTAATAATATATTATGTCTTCTTATTAATAAAGAGAGTAATTTGGGTGATTGTGTTTTTTTAAAAGCTTGACTTATTAAATTGATATATATTGGTAAGAAATTAAATATACATTGGGAACTTAAAAAGCTTGTAATTGCTATAGGCATCCATAAAATTCCTCTTATGTCAATACCATCATTTATTATATTTTCTTTTAAATGTACAAATAATTTATCTACATTTTCAACATAATCTAATTTCCCTGCTGCAATTAAAGCATATGCACATAGATATTTGTTAATTATATAATTATTTTTTTTAATGTTCTCTTTGTTTTTTAATATATTTGTATTGTTATTACACACATTATTATGATAATAATTTTGTTCATTATTAACATTTTTGTTTACTTTTAAATAATTTTGTGATTGTATATACTTTCTGTTTTCCTTTTTTTTTTTTAAATCGATCATTTTCAGTTGTACACTAATATCAAATTTTTTTTCTCTTTCGATTAAATAATGGTTAATTTTTTCATAAGACATTTTTAATAATTCTATATCACGTATTCTTACTTTTGAGAATGCATAAATAATTTTAATAATATCTATAGAAGAAAATTTATTAAAATGACATTTCATATAATCACAAATGGTTTCATAAAAACTTACATCTTCTAATGAAGCATCAGCATATGTATTGACGATAATACTAATTTCATTACATGTATACTTTTGTATATTATTTTGAACATATTTGGCTAGCATAAACATACAAAATTCATCAATATATTTACAAGTTCCAATTGTAAATATGAAATTTGTAACTAGTAAAGGAGGAATTAATTGTAAATTTTCACATATTAAATCAGAGTGTGCATATAATATATTATTATCAATATGACCAAATATATATTTCATAATATATATTAACAATATTTTTGATATTATTATATTTTTAATTGTATATAATTTCTTTTGTAAATAAAAATAATTTCTCTTACTAAGTTGAATACTTTTATTTTCATAATCTATTATATTTGTTATAATTGAAGTATTATTATTAATTGGTACTTCTCCGTTTTTTAAATAATCATGTTGTGAAATATCATAAAAATTTTTATTATCATCATCATATATATTATCTGGATTAATAAAATTATTATGATTATCATTTTGATCTCTTTTAATATTTTCAATATTACATGTGTGTGATTCATTTAAAGAATTTGTAATTACGTGATCAAGATTGATTTCTATTTGTGGATAATTTTTATTGTGTTCATTAATCTTGTTGTATGTTTGTTTTGTATTATTTTCATCATTATGATAAATGTTATATGAATTGCTCCCGAGGATATTATCACAATTATTATTATAAATAATATTTTCATTGTTATGATTATCCCCAATATTATTATTATTATAAATAATATTTTCATTGTTATGATTATCCCCAATATTATTATTATTATCATTATTATTATTATTATTATTATTATTGTTTGTAATTTTGTTTATCAGGTTCATATAATTCGACAATGTTTCTACTATACTTATATAGTACTCTTTATTCTTAATTTCATTAAGGGTCATTATTAAAAGATAATCATATAAATATATAAAAGATATATAATTTCTTTTTGAACAAATGGTTCTGTAAATATTTGTAAACATGTCCATAAATATTCGTTTATTTATATATTCTTTATTTTTATAAATAATTTTGTTATTTGTATTATCATGATTATTATTTTTTATGATATTATTTTTTTCTGTAGAAAAGGATATATTATTGTGATGTAATAAAGTTAATATAATTAATAAATTTTTAATTTCTTGAGAATTTAATAACTTGTAATTCATTTTTTTTATTATATCTATAAATATATCTTTATTATATCTATAGATATCATGAAGAAATATATTACTATTTATATAATAAGAAACATTTTGTGTATTCATTTTACAATTTTCTTTTTTTTCTATATCCATATAAGTAATTGGAAAAAATATATGATAATGGATATAATTTTTATGAACAATTTTATCTTTATAATTCCATATATCACATTTTTTTATATGCGTAATAAATTTATATACATCATTATCAAAAACATATTCTAAACATTTATTTTTATCTTTATTTTTAAGTATCTCTTCTTTGTTTATTTTGGCCTTTTCAATATTATGTATGTAATACATATTTTGTTGTCCATATTTTGGATCACCACAATATCTATTCGTATGCTTAGAGATGTTACAATGATTATTATTAAAATCACCAAAATTTTTAATATTATTATTATTATTATTATTATTATTACTGTCACCTTGTACAGGTGGTTTATTTTCATGGAATATATTTTTAGACTTTATAAAATGAAAAAGCTGAACGTTACTTGATACATATTTTATTATATAAGCTTTTTCGAACATCTCCTTCCTTGAACATTCTTTCTGATGATTCTTACAATTAATTAAATATTTATAATCATTGAATACATCATCTATATTTGTTTTGTCATAGTTATAAAAAAAATATTCTAAATCCTTTTCATTCTTAATATCTTGAATATTTTTACAACAATTCACATCATATTTTTTCTTTTCTACAAGTGTACAATTATTCTTACCAAAGGAATATATATCAGCAACTTTTTCTTTTACATTTTTAATATTTCTATATTTATAGGTGTACTTCAAATATGTGCTTCTTATCATATTAAAAAATAGAGGATACAGAAAAACAACACACACACATAATATACATATATATATATATATATATATATATATATATATATATATATATAATATATATATTATATATATTATATATATGTGGCGAGAATATTTTACGTAGATAAATTTCTATTTATATAACATGTAACATTATTAATATGGATATAATATATTGTTCATATATGTACAACGTAAAAAATTACATATATAAAAAATAAACATATACATAAATATATACATATATACATATATATATATATATATATATATAATATAATTCTTTTAGTTTATCTTCCCTTTTAATATAAAAATAAAAAAATAAAAAAATAAGTATGAAACTTGCTTTTTATAGAATATATCATAAATTAAAAAAAATATATATATATAAAGAGGCAGATCTTCATTCATTATATAATTATATAGTACAAAAAAAAAAAAAAAAAATGAATTTTTTTTTAGGTAAAGATTTTATAACATGAAAATATACCTATGGGGTCAAGAAATAGAATGCTGTGTATATTATATATATATATATATATATATATATAAACAATTGTGTATAAATATTATTAAATATTTCAGATTATATTCCTTTTATATTTTTAATAATACTACTTAAATTTTTTTTTTTTTTTTGTAAATAATTAAAAAAAT
>NC_033654.1:903274-912141 GCF_001601855.1 Plasmodium reichenowi | reverse complement strand
TGAATGATTTATGTATTTAATAATTCACTTAATTAGAACTATTGATATGATATGATATGATATATTATCCATAAAATAAAATAAAATATTTTGTATAATTATAATAATATTATATGGAGAACATTAATTTATTCCATAAAAAAAAAAATATATATATATTATATATATATATATGTATATTTTTATGTAAATATATTCTTTCAGCTTTTCAAGGTTTAGTTGTTTTTATTTTTATATATTTGTTAGTTTACCTGATGTTTTTTAAAATTTCATTTTTTCTCCTAAAATTATATATTAAATAAAAATAAAGTATTATAATAATATATATATATATATATATATATATGTATATATTTTATTTATTTATATTTTCCCTTTCTTTTTGTTTTGTTTCGTTTTGTTATGTTTTTTTTTTTTTTATTTTTTTATTTTTTTATTTTATTATTTTATTATTTTTTTATTTTATTATTTTATTTTTTTTTTTTTTGAGTAACCTTTAAAAAATGGATGGTAAAATAAAATGTAATATAAAATTGAAGCGTCTCAAAAAAGATGATATAAATGAAAATCTGCATAAAATAAACGAACATGTATTGAATATTTTTAAAAAGAAAGAAGAGGATGAAGAAAACGAAATAAAAGATGAAGAACGAATTGAGCATATAAAATGTATAAAAGAAGGGAAGATTTTAATTGATATAGAAAAACAAAAAGAAAATTCAAAGGATCATTTATATTTAAATTTTTTAAATAATTTAGAAAATAAATTAAATCGTATACAAAATAAAAAAGAAATCATATATTTAAATTTTCCAAAGAAATGTAATAATAATAATAATAATAATAATAATATAAAAAATAATATGTCCGATGAATATGATCATCATCAGGATGTCAACTCATCAATTCATTCTAATGATAGCCAATCAAGCGAAAGGGATTCAGATATCGAAATAAGAAATTTATCAAGTTTTATCATACATAAGGATAAAAATAATTTAAAATTAAATAAGGAAAAAGAAAATGGGAAATTAGAAAATAATATTGATAATGATAATATACAAGACAATAATCAAATGAAGACACAACATCAAAATTTTGATCATACATATAATATGGACGATACAAATAATGATGACATTTCCACAAATAATCTTACACATATATATAACGTAACGGAAAAAAATTTAACATTCAAAAGAAAAATACTTTTAGATAAATTCAATAAACATGATAAAGAAGTACTTATAAAAAACGAAATCAATTTATATGACGATTTTAAAGAACACAATATAGAAATTGAGAATTACGGAAAATATATTTTAAAAAAAATGGGATATAAGGAAGATGTATACAATGAATATATTAATAAATATTATAATGAATACAGTGAACAAAATTATTTTGACAAGATCTATAATAATTTACAATCAAGAGATTTCCGTTTCACAGGTGTAGGGGCAGAAGAAGAGATGAAGCAAAATATGGAAAATATAAAAAAGGGGGATTCAAATCATGAGCTCAAGGGGGAAGACACTCATAAGACCGACGACAGTGATTATAACAATGATAAATCTAAAATATGTAATAAATATGATAAATCTAAAAAATATAATAAATATTATAAATCTAAAATATGTAATAAATATGATAAATCTAAAATATGTAATAAATATGATAAATCTAAAATATGTAATAAATATGATGAATCTAAAAAATATAATAAATCTAATGCCTCATATAGTAGTACATCTAAAAGGGAAAGCTCCAACACAGAAGATCGTAGTCTGAATAGTCTTGATAATCAAGATAAATCATCCTATTTATCAGATAATCCAAATTATAAAACAAATAAACATACTAAAGATAGAAAAGATAAATATAAATTAACCAGTACAAGCAACTCAACTAATAGTTCTCATAATAATTATGATTATATAAAAAAAAAAACAAATAATACAATAGAAGAACACAAATATTCATCTGACAAATTAAATTATGATAATAATGATAAGAATTATGTTTTTTTTAAAGGGTTGATAGTAAAAATTAATTTAGAAACACATGAATTTTATAAAAGGAAAGGTATTGTTCTATATAAAATAAAAAAAGAAAAAGCAGAGAATGGAAAAAAAACAAAAAATACACATACATATATATACGGATTATTAATATTTAAACATTATAAATATATTCTTCCATATAAACATATTATTAAAGATAAATTAAAAAATATGGAACATAATTTTTGTACACAACAAGAAAATAAAGATATATGGACACATTTTATTAATCAATTAAATATAAAAAATAAATCATATAATCATAATAATTATTCAGATCATCATACGAATCAACAGTTTCATATTTCACAAATTAAATCCAACTATCTAGAAACAACAATAAATCAAGATGTACGCAAATGTAAAATAGTAAATAAAAATTTAAAACATCCACTGAAAGAAGAAAATTTGTATAAAGAAATTGTTGAATTAAAAAAAATCAAATCAAATCATGCTTATGTACAAATAAGGAAAAAGTATATTATGAAAGTATCCCTGGATGACGTTTGTCAATATGTATGAATATATATACATATATACATATATATATATATATATATATATATATATATATATATATATATGATTTCTTTTCTTTTTTTTTTTTTTTTCATTTAATATATATTACATATATAACACTATATTTTTTTATGTTATTAATTTTTTTGTTAACCTGTAAAAATATATATATATATATATATATATTTATTTATTTATTTATTTGTGTGCCTTATTAAAAAATGTCTTGTGACATTTATTTTTTGTTTCCTTATATATATTTTAAAAATAACAAAACAATAATGTTTTTTTAATTTTTAAATAACTCTACTTTTTATTTTTTTTGTCATAAACTTGTATGATACAAATTTGTTATATATATTTTTGAATATTATTTTGTAATATATCATGTAATTATATTCTTTAAGCATGTTATCTTTTCATATATATATATATTTATATATGTCTAAATTATTACTTCGTTTTGCTTCCTCAAATGAAGTGTTCATTATATGACCCTTAGCAAATTATAGACTAATTTATTCTGCATATATTATATCATTATTTTTAATTTATGATAGTTTAATTTTTTTCTCTTTTTTCCATAATTACATTTGTGTCAAAATTTTATGGTAAAAAAAAGAAAAAAAAGAAAAAAAAAAAAAAAAAAAGCATTAGGTAAAGAGTTGAATTTTTTTTAAACCGACATATAATAAAAAATAATCATTTTATAATATATAAAAATAAAATATAGTGTAACAAAAATATATAAAAATATATATATAAGGATATAAATAAGAAGAAAAATAATTCTAGTAAAGATTCAAAATAAACAAATGATAATATAATAGAATTATAAAATTAGGAATTATAAAATATTATTAAAACATTTGGCACCATGAACTAAAAAAATAAAAATAATAATAAATAAATAAATAAATAAATAAATAAATGAAATGATAAAAATATACATAATATAACAGCATTTAAGGGTTCCCCTTTTTTTTTTAATTAAATGATAAAAAAAAAAAAATTCAAACAATAACATAAAAAAATATAAACGGTTGGAAAAGGGTGCACATATATATATATATATATATATATATATATGCAATATATACCTATGAATAAACAAAAAAAAAAAAAAAAAAAAATACACATATATTATAATGAAAAAAATCCATATTTTTAATTGTACAATACATACATACATACATATATATATATATATATCTATATGTATATCAATTTGAATGATCAGTATTTATACATATTAACTTCCTTTTAAAAAAAACATTTTTTCATTTTTATTAATTTCTTTTCAATTTTCATTCTGTTCAAAATTAAGGGCAACTTTTGAAAAGTCATTTGTCTTCCTTGTTGTATATACCATTCAACATCGTCATAATTCGAAACACTAATTAACTTGAAATGTTTTAAATAAAGTCTCTTGGGATGTAACGTTATATCTCCATTATAATTCTATAAAAATGTAATATATATATATATATATATATATATATATATTTATTTATTTATTTATATGTTCATATTTGTATGTACACATATACCAAACATTTTTTTAATTATTTACAAAAAAAAAAAAAAAATTTTAATTTATAGATAAAAAATTTTGCAATACAATTTTTTACACATCATCTTTTATATTTACCTGCATTGCTATCGATCCAGCATTCAGCCCTCTTATGGTTGGTGATAAATCAAGTAATGCCATTAGTCTTAATATATATCTCATATTTTCTTTAAATAATATTTCCATAGATGACATTAAAAAGCCTGCTCTCCAATTTCCCGAACTTCCTCTCCATTTAACCGGCTTACCAGCTTCACCATGCACACGAACTCCAGTAAATGGAAAGACGTGTGGATTAACTTGTGATACAATTTTATATTTTACTGATAATATTTGATTTAAATTGTGTGCAGGGATATCACTTTTTAATGAACCATCATGAAAATACATATTTTTAAATTGAACACTATTTATTATAGTATACTCTTCATTCAATAAATTAATATTCCTATATTCATTAATATCAATATATTTATTACTTAAATTACCATTTTCATAAGTCTTTTCAATTAACATATTTTCATTCTCCCAATTATCTGTTAATACCGTTCCCTTTTTTTCTATACTTGATGTATCTTTATTATTTTTTTTTTTCTTCGTTATTTTTTCTTTATCCAATATATCCCCTCTATCAATTTCATTTCTTAATACTCGATTTATACATATATCGTCTTCATCTTCTAATTCATCATCATCATCATTCACATCACAATTATCATCACATGTGTTATAATCATTCATGTCATTTTTATTAATGTTATCCTTTTTCTTCTTTTCTTCTCTTAGGATAAGAAAATCATTTTTATCTCCTTTATGGTCCAGCAAGCTATCTGGAAAATCCATATTATTATTATGATCATCATCATCATTATTATTATTATTATTATTATTATTTATAATTTTTTTTTTTTTTTTTGATTTTTCTCCTGTACTGTTCAGGTCATTATTTGATACAAAAAAGCTAGCTATCGTTTCATTATCATTATTTTTTATATTATTTTTTGATAATATATGATGGTTTTTTTTCCCTATAAATTCGACTTCTCCATTATTTTGCATATAATCTTTATTTATATTATTATTAATTGGTTTATTAATGAATTCATTTTCCAAAATGGTTTTACTTAAAATATATTCTTCCTTCATACAAGTATCGATAGTTGCACATGAAGAATTTTTATTTTCATAATTATGTACATTATTAGAAATGGATTGTTGTGGTTCATTTAAATTTTTCTGTTCATCATCTAGATTGATATTACTATTAAAATAATGATTACTATTACTATAATTATGTTTCCAAGTATCATGATTATTACACGTTTTTTCACTTTTGATATCTGAATTTTCTAGACTCCTTGATAGAGCTAATCCATCTGAATCCTCTTTTAAGAGAATTCTATTTTTATATAAAGTATTACTATTCAAAATAAGTTTGCTATTATTTACTTCTTTTATAGACATAAATCTATAAACATTTTCTTTGTTATATTTTTTTTCTAACAATTTGAAAGGTTGTAATAAATACGGAAAAGAGCAGCTAGCCAAAACTGCTGTATAGATTAAAACATTTGGAGAGTTCATATAATTTAGTACTATATGTCCATCTTCATCACAACTAAAATTATTATTTTCACATTCCGCTCTAGTAACCGTAATATTTAAAACTAAATTTGTTTTTATAAAAGCTTCAAGAAATGTCATATCACCATATAAATTATAAATAAGTTTAACAATTTTATCGATATCATAAAAATTTCCTTTTTTATAAATATTAAAAAATGAATAAAACCAATTTTCTGAAGAAAAGCAGGAAACTATATTATAAATAAAATTAATATTAAATTCATGTAACAATTCATTATTTGTTCGAGTACAAATCCAAGCTGCAACAATACTACCAGCAGATGTCCCACAAATTATTTGTGGTAAAATATTATCTTCAAAATTTTCAACAAAATCGTTTTCATTATTTTTGGTAAGTGGGAAATTCCCATTCTTATTAGGTTGTTCAGAATCATTATAAAATTTATTTAGACTATCAAATAATAAATTTTTTTGTTTTTCTTTCAAATTATTAGGATTCATATTTATGTCTTTCTTATTAAAATTAAGGTCTCCATCTTGTTTAATGGGAACCTTGTTATTATTTATATGAGTACTTCTTCCATTATGATTCGTAATATTATTACATAATGTGTTAAAGTTCATTATTGATTTTTTTTTCTTATCCTTGACATTATACTGTTTCAATTTTATCATCTGATCTGTACAAAAGAGGTTAAAATCTTCACATATGGAAGAGTGATAGACACTAGTATTAGAAGACGAGGAATTATCATAATGAAAATCATTATGATCATCAACATTATTGTTGCAATCATCAACATTATTGTTGTAATTATCAACATTATTGTTGCAATTATCAACATTATTGTTGCAATTATCAACATTATTGTTGCAATTATCAACATTATTGTTGCAATCATCCACATTATTGTTGCAATCATCCACATTATTGTTGTAATTATCAACATTATTGTTGCAATCATCCACATTATTGTTGTAATTATCAACATTATTGTTGTAATCATCACGGTTATTATTATAATCATAATATTCCTTTTGATTATCTTGTATATTTTTTTTTATACCTTGTTTCATACGATTAATATATTTTTTTTTGTTTTGTTTTTTTTTGTCCGAATCTCCTGATGACACTTTTTTTTCATTGTTACTGTTACTCTTTAATATAATATATTTTTTTTTTTTATCTTGACTGTCCTTATGTATATCGTTCTTATTATTGTCATTACTAATATCATTTCTGTGACTGTTTCTGGGTAACTTTTCTTCCTTTTTTTTTTTTTGCGTCGTAAGTTTCTTAGCGTAGTAATTAAAATAATCAGCTTTTATTGAAGATTTTAAAAAGACTTCTAAGACACCGAAATGATGTAGACCTAGAATTGCTCCTCCGCTTAAAAACAATGCAGTATTTCCCCATTGTCTAAATATATCTTTAAAATATTTTTTGATAACTAAATATTCATCTGAGAATTTATAATTGATATTTATTTGCTTTTGTTGTTCTATATAATTTTCTAAAAAATTTAATCCATTCATTACATTATTAATAAATTCAGTTACTATTAAATGAGGTATTGAATATGTTTTACAATAATATTTTTCTTGAAATATTCCTTTGATTCTTGGTGAAGTAGCTATTTTGATATCTTCTAAAAGTAATAAAATATCTTTATTTAATAAATTAGTTTGTATACTTTCAGATGTTTTTTTTAATAAATGAACATCATAAATATTAATATAATCGTCATTTTCATTTATATGTACTGTTTTTCCTGTTAATACATCCATACTATAAGCATATTTTATATAATCATCATAATTATTACAAGTATTCATTAAACGCTCTATTTGAAATATACTATCATCCTTTTCATTCTTATTAAGTATGGGTTCATCATCATTATTATTGTTATCGTTATACTTCATCTTGCTCGATGATGATGATGATGATGATGATGGTGTCTTGTCATTTTTCTTTTTTCGAACGAAAAAATGGAAATCTTTATATTTTGTTATCATCCAAAATGATGTATTTTCAAAAAAATATATAAAAAAACGAATCAATAAATATATAAATGCATTTAAAGAAAATACAATCATCAATATTACAAATATAGGCAACTTTAAAAAATAATGTGCACTCCAATTTTCATAGTTCAACTTCTTGCTCTTTTTCTTCCTGTTATTCTTTAAGGAATCTAAACTAAACTCTGGAGTTTTCATCGTATATTATATGAGGATGAATAATCGGAATCTTTTACAAAGTCCAGCGGAAGCTTCATTTAAAGAAACATTAAAAAAGGTAAAATAAGCGAAAATAAATAAAAAAAAATATATATATATATATGTAATATATGTAATATATATAATATATGTAATATATATAATATATGTAATATATGTAATATATATAATATATATAATATATATAATATATATAATATATATATAATATATATAAAGATTACTAAAAATTTGCAAACAAACCATAAAATACAGATCAATAATTTTCTTATTAATTATTAATACATAAATAACTATGGCTCATTGAGCAAATGATAAAAAAACTAACAAAAAAAAATAAAAAATAAAATAAAATAAAATGAATAAATAAAAGCGAAGAATCTGAATATAAAATGGGAAAATATAAAATGAATTAAAAGAAAGAAAAAGAAAAAAAGAAAAAAAGAAATGAAAAGAAAAGAAAAAAGATATAAACATATATATATTATATATATATATATATATAAATTTAATTATTACATATAGGGAAAAAATAAAATATATATTTATGTGTACACAGAAATAATTTCACGTAATAATTTTTTCCTTTAATATATATATATATATATATATTTTTTTTTTTTTTTTTATTCATTTATATATACATATAAGAAAATCAAAGATGAAAACATGTTATAAATATAATTATATAAAATTTACATTATGGAAAATATATATATTATATATTTGTTTCCCTTGATTTCATTTTTATTTTTTTTTTTGGGGGAAGGGGAAGGAAAACATGTAAAATCTACACAATGTACAAAAAAAAGAAAAATTTTTTCTTTTTTTGCAATTTTAAGAGTATAAATGGCAAAAAAATAAAAAAAATAAATAAATAA
>NC_033654.1:898023-900523 GCF_001601855.1 Plasmodium reichenowi | reverse complement strand
TCATTCAAAAAGAAAAAATATTATTATATGTATAAATATTATCTTTCTTTTCTTTTTTTAAAAAAAACCTATACATTTATATATAATAATATAAAATATAAAAATATTTTTTTTTCTTTTTTATTTTTTATATTGCATACCAAAATTTTTAAACACAAATAAATAACATATAAAATAGTTTTTAATATATATTAATATATATATAATATATATTGAATACATTTATAAAGATATATATATTATATGAGATTTATTAATATATATATATATATATATATATATATTATTATAATATATCTTCTTATTATATATAAATAAAATATATTTTTATTATATTAATAAAAAAAAAATTACATAATAATAAAATATATATATAATATATATTATATATAACATATGTAATAATATTATTAAAAATAAATATAAATTATTTTGAAAAAGTATATATAAATATTCATTTTATATATATTTTTATTTTTTTATTTGTATACATTAAATATTATATTTATTATATAATATATATATTATATATATAATTTATATGAGAATATTCCCCCCTTTTTATTTAAAGAAAATAAAAAAAAATCAAAAAGAAGGTTATATATATTATATTATATTATATTACATACTATACATATGTATTATAATATATATCATATATATATATTTATATATATTTTTTAATTAATATAAAATATTTATAAAAAGAAGAAAAAATATATAATTAATCTTACGGATCAATTTTATGATAATATATTTATTTAAATATATTTAGTTCCATTTATCTTTTTTCATTACTATTTTCTTTCGTATATTCCTTTTTTTTTCTTTTTTTATATGTATAATACTACTGTTCATATATTATATATATATATATATAAATATTATATATATATTATATAAAGATATAATTCTTTTATTTTTTAAAAATATATTTTTATAGTATATTATATAAAAATAAATAAAGCATCTATATATATATAATTTTGTTTTATTTATTTTTTTTTTTTAATTTCTTCATTTATTTTTATATAAAGTTATAAAAAAGAAGAAATATATAATATATATGTAATAATAATAATAATATAATATTTTATAATTAAAAAAAAAAAAAAAAATGGAACAAGTCAATATTGATCAAATGAACGCTGAAAAAGCGAAGGGTGATGGAGCCAATTTTAAGGTCCAAGTTGATGACATTAATAATATTGATAAGGAATTTAGTGATCTACAAAAATTAAAAGTAAATAAATAAACAAGTTTATATTGTTATAATATATATATATATGTATGTTGGTATGTTTATTTATTAATATGTTTACATTTATTTGTTTATATTATTCATTTATATGTATTATATTTCTTTTATAATTTTAAAGATGATGAATGAAGGTGCAGAAATTCAAATGAACCAAGGAGGTAATGTTGATTCCCATGAACAAGAACAAGAAGAAATAAATAATAGATCTATATTTGTTGGAAATGTAAAAAAATAAAAACAAAATAAAATAAATAAATAAATAAATAAACAAATATATATGTATATTTGTTTATTCATTTAATATTCTATTTCTTTTATAGGTTGATTATTCAACACAACCAGAAGAACTTCAATCATTATTTTCAGAATGCGGTTTAATAAATAGAGTAACAATTTTAGTAAATAAAAATACAGGCCATTCGAAAGGGTAATATTAATAATAAGGATATATATATATATATATATATGTATACGTATAATATATTTGTATGCATATATTTATTTTTTAATTTATTTATTTATTTTTTTTTTTTTTTTTGGTAGATATGCATACATTGAATTTGCTGATGCATCATCTGTTAGAACAGCCTTATCTTTATCAGAATCATTTTTTAAAAAAAGACAAATCAAGGTAAGTTAAAAATGTTATATATATATATATATATATATATATATATATATATATATATATTTACATACGTATATTTATTCATTTATTTATTTAATTTTATTTTTGTCTCTTCTTAGGTATGTAGTAAGAGAAGAAATATACCAGGATTCAACAGGCCCAAAATTAGTCCATTTAGGGGAAGAGGAATGAAGAGCGCATTAGGTGTTAGAGGAAGGTACATACCAAAAAAATAAAAATAAATGAATAAATAAATATATCTATTTTTTCTTTTTTTTTCTTTATCCTATATATATTTGTTATTTTCGAAATATTTTTGTAAATTCTTCTAAATGTATTTATTTATATATTTCATTTTTGTAGACTTAGACAACCAAGCTTCAGACCATTTTATAGAGGAAGAGGTGCATACAAAAAAATTGTTACTAACCCATATGAAAGAACATAAACAAAAAAAAAAAAAAAAAAAAAAAAAAAAAAATATAAAAAAAAAAAAAAAAAAAAAAAAGAAAAAAAAATTTTTATTTTTTTATTTTATAAATAATTTTTTTCCTTTTTTTTTTTTTTTTTTTTTTTTTTTTTTTTAAAAAAAAAAAAAAAATAATTAAGAG
>NC_033654.1:896735-897623 GCF_001601855.1 Plasmodium reichenowi | reverse complement strand
TAAAAAATTTAAAAAAAAATTTTTTTTATTTTTTTTTTTTTTTTTTTTTTTTTTTTTTTAATATGAATATATAATATATTGAGGGAGGAAAAGAAAAAAGAAGTAGAAAAAATAAATATCTAAATATATAAATTAATATTTATAATTTCAATACTTACATGTTCCACTTAATAAAATACATGTCTAAATATATTTAAGTAGTATAATTCATTCTAAAATATATATATATATATATGTATATAATTTTCTATATTTTTATATTTATTAGTGGAAATTATAATTATTCTTTTATGTATTTATTATTTTTTTTTTTGGGAAATATAAATATTTTTACAAAAAAATTATAAAATAATACTAAATATGTAGGAGGGACATTATATATATAATATTATATTATACATATATACATATTCTTTTTAATATTTTGCATACTTTTTGTATTCTTTTATTTTATGTGTAGATGATTTTTTATTTTCTTTTTTATATATTTATAATGAATAGTAATATATATATATATATATATATATATATTCTGTGGATTTTAAAGTATATTATTATTATAATAATTCTATATATTATATGAAATTTTTAATTATTAATATTTATATTTATATTTATATTTATTTCATTTCATTTCTTTTTTTCTTTTTTTTTTTTTATTTGTTCTTTTATATTTTATTACGAAACAATAAGAAAGAAAAAAAATAGAATAATATTAAAAATAATAATTATATACATATATATATTATGTGCACATGTATTCTATATTTTTTTTCATTTTTTTTTTTTTTTTTTTTTTTTTTCATTTTTTTTTATTTTTTTTAAATTTTTTATTTTTATTTAAATATAAAAAAAAAAAAAAAATTATAAATATTCATTATTTTATTA
>NC_033654.1:894798-896522 GCF_001601855.1 Plasmodium reichenowi | reverse complement strand
TTTTTTTTTTTTTTTTTTTTGTTTTTTCTTTTTTCTTTTTTTTTTTGTTTTTTTATATTATACTTATATTTTCTTATAAAAGTTGTCTAAAAATATTATATTAGTTCATCATTCCATTATTATCTATATTTTCAGAAAAAAAAAAAAAAAAAATAATAATTGTAAATATTACATCTTTAAAGAATTATAATTAAATATTTTCCATTTTATGACTTAATTTTGTTTTCTTTCTTTTTTTCTTCATATTGTTATTTTAAAAACCAATTTGAATATATTTTTTAAATAAATTAAGAAAATATTTATATCTATACACATATTTTAATCTTATATTTTACATACATTAATTTGTAACATGACAAAAAAGAAATATATATTTTTTTTAGACATATTTAAAACATATACATGAGGAAGAACATCATATATATATATATATATATATATATATATATATATATTAAATATAAGGAAAAATATTTTAGTAATATTGTAATGAAAAAAAGAGATACATACATTTTTTAATGTAAATTAAGAATAGAAAGAAAGGGAAGTAGTAGTAATGTACTTATTTATTATGTGACATATAATGTAATGGTTAAAATTTTTTATATACCAATTGGAAAAAATAATATGATTTGGTTAAATAAAAAATAATAAAATATAATATTTCATACATATGAATATATATGTATGTATGTATTTTAAAAGTAAAAATGTGTTATTCTTAACTTTGATATTGAGAAATAAGGTAAGAAATGTTTTATTTATTCTAAATCTCAAATTATAAAGATAATAATATATATTTTTTTTTAATTCCTTTCTTTTAAGTGTTATTCTTATAAAATTTAATTTTTTACTTGTTTCAATAGTGTCTATATGGTTAAACAAAAATATATATATATATATATATATATATTGAATGGTAAGGTTTATAATGGAAAAATAAATATATATATTATACATTTATTAAAATGAAATTACATATATATATATATATATATATATATATTATTTTTGTGGGTGGACTTTAAGTTTAGTTTTTATAAGGTAAATATAAAGAAGATTTTTAAGTTACATAAATGTGATAATTATATAAACTATATATTCTTACTCTTTGAATTTAGTTTTACGTACCTTTAGAAATTACTAAACTTTTATTTAAATAATATTAATATATATATATATAACATATATTTTATTTTTATGCTCATTTAAAACAATATAGCTATTGAAATAAAAAAAAAAAAAAAGGAATAATAATAATAATATATATATATATATAAGGAGATAGAGAAATAAAAATAGAAAAAAATGAGATAAAATATAATTATTAAAATATAGTTAAATACCTATTTAAAATATTATACTTATAAATCACTAATAAAAAAAAGTTCAAAAAAATAAGAACCATATTATTATATAATATAATATAATATTATATTATATATATATATATATATATATATATATATATATATATATATTTATATTTATATATAATAATACATTTCATATTTATTTATATTTTAGAATATATTTCAATATATATTATACATTTATTAAAATCCTCTCTTTTTTTATTTTCACACATTTGGCTATATTTTTTTTTTTTTTTTTTTTTTTAAATATAAATAGCTTTAATATATACATATATATTTATATTTACATTAAAAAAAAAAAAAAAAAAAAAAAAAATTATAAAAAATTTATTTTTTTTATTAAAAAAT
>NC_033654.1:889082-891582 GCF_001601855.1 Plasmodium reichenowi | reverse complement strand
TGCTTCAATAGAATTGGCTAAACATGGTCCTCTAAGACCAGAGGGCTTACGAGGTTTATGTGAAGAAGTACAAATTGAATTATATATACATATGCACATATTTTATCTTTTATTCGTGAAAATATATATATATATATATATATATTTATTTATTTATATTTATTTACTTTATATTATTTTTGAAGGATTTAAAAATAATGAACACAGAAGGATACAATCCAAAAGATGCAACAAATTTGGATCAGTATAATTTTAGAACAGGTATCCCCCCATCAAAAGAGGAGGGAGAAAAGCTTATGGAGGTTGTTGAGCATGTGAAGAATGAATTATCCATTCATAGGGTAAAGACAGTAAAATAAATATATATATATATAAATATATATAAATATATATATATATATATATATATATATATATTTATTTATTTATTGTTTATTAGATTGAGAAAAATATGACTGTCAATGTAAATAAATTAAATGAATATTTGAACTTGATTATACAAGCATTAAATTCTTGTTATCCTTCAATGGAATCATTACCTTCATACGACCCTACAAGATTAATAATAGAAAAGGATAACCCTTTCAACGACGTAAAAAATAAATAATAATAAAAAAAAAAAATAAGCAACATGTACATGGTACATTAAATATGCACATACATATATATATATATATATATATATATTTTTTTTTTTTTTTTTTTTCCATGTTTAAACATTTCAGCAATTTGTAAGTACTGAAATGTCCTTATGGTGGGCTGGAAAAGAAATGAATGAAAATTTATACCTAAAAAATATTATAGGTGTGAATGAAAAAACAAAATTGATCGTAAAAGTTCAACCCAAAAAATTTGGAGCACCAGTGAGGGAAGCTAGAGTTGATCATGAAACATATAAAGCCATGTTAGCTTATTATTATAAAAAACAAAAAGAAGAAAAAGAATTTGAGGAAGATGATGATGATTCCTATTTAAATTCTGAATGGGCAAATCCTTTAAGTTTACAAAAACAGTTACATGGAAATTTGAATAATATTAAATGGAAGCCATAAAAAATTAAAACTTAAAAATTGATAAAATGCAAAAAAACAAAAAAAAATAAAATATAATCAATAAAATGGATAAAATATAAATAAATAAATATATATATATATTAATATTTAAAATGTAAGATTGATGATATCATATTCTTTTAATTAGAATACATACATACATACATACATACATACATACATACATATATATATATATATATATATATATATATATATATTAGTATAGAAAAAATGTTGGTATATCGTAATATCTATCAGAAACTTTTTTTCCCTCAAGATCTAAAAAATAAGTAGATCTCATATTATTAAAAAGACTACTATTATTATAATAGTTAAAAATACTTTGTAACAAATTCATATCTGCGACATATATATCATCAAACTGTTCCGAATTTCTTAATATATGATCATTAATATTTTTTAAATTAATTTTGTTAAAAAACCAGTAATCATGTTGATCAGTAATATTTTTATAGTTAATGATATGTTTTATATGTTTAATTAATTTTTCAATAAATATATTAGGTGTATGTATATCATCATGTAGACATAATTTGATTGACTGTAGAAAGTGTTGATGTTTTCTTTTATTTCTATATATTGGTTGCTTGGATGGATTTAATAATATATTATTCATTTCTTTGTAATCACATGTCCATATATATGAAGTATGATGAACAAAATAATTTCTTGCGAATGATTGAGCATTACCTCCCACTTTTTTTAAAATAATATTTTTATTAAGTTCATCATAATCTTTATAAACATAATCATTTTCATAATAATTAAAATATTGATTAAAAAGAATATTATTTTTGTTTAAAAAAATTTTTTTTTCTTTGTTTATTGTTGTTTTATCATATATTTGTTTGCCTGTATTATAAAAATAATTATATGACCATTCCGTAATATTTGATGGATAAATTTTTTTATTTTTTTCAAATTTATGAGGTAGTATTAAAGAAACTAATAACGAATTTTTATTTATATATATAGTACCTCCACCTGTAAATCTTTTAATTAAGCTTATTTTATTTTCTTTAATATAATTAGTATCTTTTATATGATCTTTTATTTTATTACTAATACCTAATATCACACATTTCTTATTATTAAAAATACATTCGTTTCCTTTGGACTCATTCATTTCTTCACATGTATTATTTACAATGACAAAACCTATATTGTTTAATCCTTCTGTTCTATTATTACTTATCCTAAATAAACTCTCTTCTAGTAATAGCTGTTCAAAAACATGAAATTTGCTGACATCAATAAAATAAAGAATGTTTATTTTTTTATTCTTTTCTATATTATTTATATTTACGTTTGGTAACACAGGCCTGAATATTTCATTCAGGCACTTTATAATTCTCATGACGAGAACAAAAAGGGGGTTTCAAAAAAAAAAAAAAAAAAAAAAAAAAAAAAAAAAAAAAAAAAAA
>NC_033654.1:884630-887130 GCF_001601855.1 Plasmodium reichenowi | reverse complement strand
ATTATGATTGTTGTGATTATGATTGTGTCTCCTACTTGTACCTTTCGAAATACTAGATCTCTTATTAATATTAATATTATTATTATTTTGATTTTTATCACTTATATTATTATTTTTATTACTTACACTATTGTTTTTATTTAAATGATTGTTATTATTAGCACATTTATTTTTATTATTATTATTATTATTATTATTATTACTATTAATTTTATTATTATGATTTTTATTATTGTTGTGCTCTTTTATGGTAGGGACGTTTTTCTTACTATAACTATTGCGTTTTTTAGATATACCTTGATTAGTCTTATTAATTGTATTATAACTATAATTATTTTTATGTTCATAATTATACTTATTATTTTTTGATAGGTTTAATGATGCCCGTTTTTGATCATTCATATTTTCTTGCTTTGTTTTATATCTTTATATATCCTATTTATTTTGTATATGCGTTTTTTTTTTTATTATTATTATTATTTATATTTTTTTTTTTTTTTTTTCTGTTTTTGTGTATTCATCTAATATTATATTTACATTATCTAATTTTGTGTCACATTTTAATCAAATCTCAAACGTTTATTAATATGAAACTTTATTTAAAGGTTTATATATATATATATATATATATTTATTTATTTATATATTTTTATTTTTATTTTTAATAAGACGATAATTTACAATAGACATAGGAATGTTTTTAACATTTATATAAAAAAAGGATATAATAGTATAAAAATATATCCATAACAAATTACATATTCTTAAAAAATAAAAATATTCGTAGATTAATTTAATATATATATATATATATATATATGTATGTATAGAAAACATTTAGGTGTTTTAAAAAATGAATACTTATATATGTCTTACTTAATAATATAAATGATATATATAATATATATATATATATATGTACGTAGGTATTTTTTTTTTTTTTTTTTTTTTATCCATATGAATATCTAAATTACAGCATCTGCACTTAAATATAAATGTTATTATTATAATATATATATATATATATATATATAATGTTTGGAATATTTACAAAAATGTTAAATGAAAAAAAAAAAAAAAAAAAAAAAAATTTTTTAAATTAATAACAAAGAATTCAAAATGAGCGTATTCAAAAATGTTATATATATGTATATATGATATGTTTATAAGGACTAGTAATAATAATCATAATCATAATAAAATAAATATTATTAACATAACTAACCCAAATAAAGCTATATATAGAACTGTTATTATCTTTTTTATTATGTCTTTAATATATATGTATATATTGTATTTGTATCATTATGATACCTTTTGTTATATTTCTTATTTTCTTTATATATTTTTTATTTTCTTACTTTTTCATTTTTCGTTTTTTAATAGGAATTATATGAAATAAACACACATATGTACTATTACAAAAATGTATATACTGTAATAAATATATGAATATATAACATATATATATATATTATATATATATATATATAATATATATTATAATACTTGTTCAAAAAAATATATATGATACATAATTAACAATACAAACACATAACATATTTATTTATTATGAAATACAAACAATTAATATATTAACATAAATATATTTGAATATATTCATATGATCAAAATTTTGGGAGTTATCAAATATATAAAATATAATATAATGCGTTTATATATATATATATATATATATATATATATATATATATATATATATACATATATATATATAAATATTCGATGATATCTAATTATATATACTTATGATGTTTCCTCATTTCACTATAAAGAAAATATAAAATCTAAAAAGATATTTGAGGTTTTCAATATATAAGAAATATATATAATATGAAAAGAATATAAAAAAATAACAAATATATCAGAAATATGTATATGTACAAATATATAAATAAATAAATAAATAAATATACATATATAATATACATATATATATATATATATATATATATATATATATATATATATATATATATAAATTCATATACATATACATTTATTTTGATATAAGCATACTCCTATTCAAGTTTTAAAATAGTATGAATTATTTTTTTTTTAATTTATTACCATTCAAATATCTTTGTTCATATATATTTATTTTGAAAAAAACAATAAAATAAAAAAAAGTATGAAACGAAAAAAAGAAAAAAAGAAAAAAAGAAAAAAAGAAATTACAAGGTATAAAATACAATATGATACATACATATATTATATTACATTTCACATTTTTGTAATATTTAACTAATTATTTTAAAAAATATTAATTTGGTTTTTAAATATGCCATACACACTACTATATAATAAATGTGTAAATTCATTCTTATAAAAAAAATAGGAATATATATAAATATATATATATATTTAAATGAGAACATAATAATATTGTGCTTTAAACAAAAAAAAAGAAAAAAAAAAAGAAAAAAAAAAAAAAAAAAAAAAAAAAAAAAAAAAAAAAAAAAAAAAAAAAAAAAAAAAA
>NC_033654.1:867429-882429 GCF_001601855.1 Plasmodium reichenowi | reverse complement strand
TAAATTGTCATCTATTATATTATTTTTATTATCATCACTTACATGTTTTTCATTCTTCTCAATTATATTATCCATATTGGTCGTCGAAGTATATTCTACTTTTTTATTATCAAGTTGGTTATTTAAAACAAATTTTCTAACATGGGAATCTCGAAATTTTAAACAAATATACTTGTCCCCTTTTGAGTGATTATTATTATTATTATTATTATCATTATTATCATTATTATTATCATTATTATTATCATTATTATCATTATTATCAGTATTATCATTATCACTACTTGTATTACTATCTATCCAATACTGATCATTTGTATCTTCATCTATGTTTATAATAATTTTGTTATTCACTTGGACATGTTCGACTTTTTTATTTTCTGTTTCTTCAGATTCGTGATCTGAAGAATGATAACTGTAATATTCATCCTTATCATCATCATGGTGATTGCTATCATAATGATGTACCTTTTTATAATGATAATCCTCCTTAGGATAATAATCATCCTTATGATGATAATCCTCCTTATAATAATCACCCTTATGATGATAATCCTCCTTATAATAATCACCCTTATGATGATAATCCTCCTTATAATAATCATATTTATTATCATACTGCTTTCTATTTTTATATGATTTATAATCCTCATCATATAATTCATAATCTCTCTCGTTTCCTTTTTCTCTATAATTATATTTTTCAAATTTATCAAAATCATCATGATAATTACTTTTATTTCTATAATAATTTCTATGATCAAATGTTTCCTTTTCTTGTTCATATTCTTTGTTCTCCTTATTATATATTTTAGAAGAACTTTCCCTTGATGTTTTATGTACACTGTAGGATTTTCTTTTAGATGAATTTTCTTTAAATTCCTCTTTGAATGAATGTTTTTTTATATCCCCAGTTGTTAATACATCTTTATTTTTATCTTTATCTTTATATTTATGTTCTTTTTCATAATTATATTTCCTTTCATATTTTTTTTCTGATTCATGTGACGAAGATATTTCTTCATTTTTATACTCTTCTTTTATACTATGATTAGATACTACCTCTAAATTTTTATCTCCCACAGAATTATATACACTTTTTGTATTATCATTTTTATTTTCTTTTTTATATCCTATATTATTTTTATAATTATGCACGGTATCTGTTGACCTTTTTTCACATGGTCTATCATATTCATAATGTGATATGACGCTATTATTATTGGAACGTCTTCTTTTTGTTGAGGATTCATAAGATATAAATTTTTTTCTACTCATAATATAATTCTTATCCATATTATTATCATCCCTGTTTATTATACTTGGGCTAATTTTTCTTTTTCTATAAAAATTTTCTTTTTTATAATCTTCAAAATCATTATTATTATTATACCTTTTCCTATAATAATCTGAAAAATCGTTTCTATATTTACTATCTTCACATGTTTTGTTCATATAATCATAATTATTCATATCATTGTGATACGTAAACTTTTTTTTATAATATATATTCATATTGAATATTTTATCATCATAACGGGAATATTTTTTCATCCTTTCATTATCATATGGTGAATATTTCTTTTCACTCAATTTATATTTTCTAGAATTCTTATAACCATCTCCTCTTTCGAAAAAATAATTTTTATCATAATCTTCTTCGTCTTCATTTAAATTAACTCTTTCCATAGAAAACTCAGAATAGTTATCATAATAATCAGGTATATTATGTTCATTCCTTTTTTTTTCTACATTTTTTCTTTTATAACTATAGGATGAATCCTTATTATAATATTCCTTGTCACATTTTTTATCTTGGGAATATTCCTTATATTTTTTTTTTTCCCAATATGTATTATTATCATATTCTTCTTTTTTTTTCATTATATGTTCTAACTTATATTCGTAACTTCTATATGATTGTGTTTTTCCTCTTGAATAATTATCCTCATATATATCATGTTCATCATTTATATTATTTATATAATTACTGTTCTGTTTTTCTTTTTCTTTTACTTCTTCTTTTTCTTTCTCTTTTACTTTTTCTTTTACTTTCTCTTTTTCTTTTTCTTTTTCTTTATCTTTTTCTTTTACTTTTTCTTTTACTTTCTCTTTCTCTTTTTCTTTTACTTTCTCTTTTTCTTTCTCTTTTTCTTTTTCCGTTTTTCTTTTTTTTTCTTCATACTTCTCCTGATATTTCAATATGTTCTTATCTGATATATTATTCATCGTGTATTTTAATTCCTATATTAAAATCTTTACATTATTATTCAAACTTTATTCAAAGGATTTATTAATATAATATTTTTATAAAGGGAAAATTTGGGAAAATTATAGTATGAAAATTATTTACATAAATATTTTTTAAGATTATCCTTGAACATATATATATATATATATTAATATATATTATATTATTTTTATTAGTCATTTATTTTACTGTAAGGTTTTTTTTAAAATAATTTTTTACAAACAAATTCTCCTACAAAAATCCCCCTTTTTTTTTTTTTTTTTTTTTTTTTCTGAGGAATATTTCTATCTATTATTTTCTCATTGATAAGGATAATTAGATATATATTACTTAATTTTACATGAGCAAAAATTATATATATATAAAGTTATAAAATTAAAAATCAAATAAGATATTTTTAAAAATGTTACATATATATATATATATATATATATATATATATATAATATACATGTTCTTTTTTTTTTTTTTTTTTTTCCGTACCTATATGTAAAATATATAAATATAAACAATATATATTATAGCCATGTTTCATATTATATATTAAGGTTTAAATATTTTATATACATATATATAGATTTTTGTTTTTTTTTTTAAATAAAAATATATATAATAATAAATTTATTTAAGCAATAAAAGGCTAAAAATAATATCATTTAAAAATATATATATATATATATATATATATATATATATTCATATTTATATTATATAATGAGAAATAGCCTTTTTCATAAACATATTTGTAGATATAAACGCCCCCAACCCCAACATAGTGAATAAATGAATTTTTATTTTTATTTTTATTTTTTATTTTTATTTTTATTTTTATTTTTTATTTTTATTTTTATTTTTTATTTTTATTTTTATTTTTATTTTTTATTTTTATTTTTTATTTTTATTTTTTATTTTTATTTTTATTTTTTATTTTTATTTTTTATTTTTATTTTTTATTTTTATTTTTTATTTTTATTTTTTATCAAATGATATTTCTTCATAACTCATTCATATGGTTTATTACAAAAGAAAAAAAAAAAAAAAATTTAATATACGGACAATGAGTAATAATTAAAAGATTTTCTATCCTTCTTTTCTGAACATACATGAAAATCCTTCGGGCATTTATCATTTACTGTAAAACATCCCCCATTACGTTTATTAATTGGCGTCTTTGTAAACTCGAATATTAAATTAAATAAGACCTTTTCTGGACAAATATCCATATGCTTCTTTTTTTTTCCAGAAACATTTTCTTCAAACATTTTTCTTATATATACAGAAAATTTCGAATTTAAGGATTCTTCATGAGCACATACTATCCATAAACCAACAGCCGACTGATCAGTGGAACCTTGCATAGAACAAGACGCCTTACCATATTTACAAGGATATAAAGATATAGATATTGGATCATTTGTATTTAAAACACTAATTCCAAAACCAAACAAAATAACCTGATTCTTTTCTGAACATTCCAATGTTAATAAACCTACACCTGATTTTACCTTCTGTTCAAAAAATGGTATCATTTCTTCTTTACACATAGCAAATATATAACTGTATGCATTATCACTCATTTTCGAATAACATTTATCTGAGTCTTCATCACATGAATTCAAATAAAAATCTTTTAAATTTGATAAATCATTAGGTATAGATAAAGAAAAACCTAAAAGGAAATTTTGTTTCTCTTCACATTCAACTACAATTAAACCACTTCCACTAGAATGAAGCATAGTTGCTTTCATTAACTCTTCTTTTATATTATATTGTCTTATTTCATTATCTGTTATCTGACCAAAATTGGATGGTACATTGACAGAAATATAAAAACGTAACGCTTCTTCATATATCTTTGATAATCGTGTAGGTAATATCCTAGATAATGGCTCATATTCTCCTTTTATAGGCATTGGGTTTTCGGTTATACTTTCTGCCCACTTTTCAAAATTATTCGGGTCATTGGGATCAAAAATGGTTGTACCTCCTATTATTACCGTTTCTTTTTCTAAACTGGATGTAGATGATTCATTATTACTAGACTCATTCGATTCCGTATTTGTAGAACCCTTCACTTTAAACAAACCAAATCCTGCTGACACACTAGCTGAAATGGATAAACCACTTTCAGTCATTGCTTTATAATCATTTTTTGATATCTTTACCTGTTGTGTTATTTTCCCGCCTAAATGTAAAAGAGTAGAAACATGAGTTCCAAAGTTTTTGAAAAAATACATCCATGCTGTGACACTCTTCCCACATTTTTCACTTTTGCGATTATCTCGGAATTCTTCATCTGAACAATAAGTTCCATCTTTTTCTAGGGAATTAAAATGAGATGGTAATAAAGAAATCGCCCTTACAAATTGATCAGTTAGTTTCCATTGAGAATACTGAGATAAAGAAGCAACGTATTTAAAACAATAACTCTTCAACATAAACATGCGAAACTTATTTTTAGATATAGTATTTGATACACTCTTATAACCAGTAGATGCAGAAAAAGATCCAAATAACCCATAAGAAGCACCTATAGATGCATCTACAGAAAGTTCTTTCGTATATTCACTCATGGTACTTATTTCACTTTCTTTTTCTGATCTATTACAAGATATTTCATTTCGCACAAAGGAACCATTCGGATTTATATTCATATAATTATCAGGATAATCTTCATCTGATTTAGGATAAGTTAATTTTATTATGGAATCTCTATAACCAGGATCTACCTTTAAAAATGGGTCACCTATTGGGTTCCCAAATATAAAATCATAACCAACACCTAAATATTCTGTACCTTGTATAACTATTGAATCCATACCATTCGTAGTTTTCTCAATATTTTTGTACTTATTATATAAATCTTTATTTTCATCTATACCATCATATACAATTACAGTATGATGTTCATCATCATATATATTCTCTTCCCTATCTGAGGTTGAATTATCTTTTTCGTTCTTATTAATTTCCATACCTTTCATTACATTAATCAGACTTTTAACATTTCCTCTAATGCAATTTTTAGCACTCCCCTTACATTCTTTTTTTTCGGTTGCTTTTATCTTTTTTATTTCTTCTGTCTTAAATAAGCTATCATTAGTGTTGGTTTCATGACCATTTTTTATTTCGTTGAAATTTATGTTATTCTTTACTTTGACAAGATTGGGGTGACTTTTTCTTTGTGGCGATTTAATTGTTTTTCTGTTCTTACTTTTTTTGTTATGTTCTGTATATAATGCACCTGTATGAATAGTATTATGATTCACTTTGTTGATTATTTGATCGTGCTGTAATATATTTAAGAGTTTTCCATTTTCAATCTGTGGAATATTTTCCACAGTGTTTTCAATGTAATCATATCCTTTGGTAGAAACGAAAATTTTTGAAATCAAAGATACATTGTCAATATTATCAAATATATTTTGATATATTGTATTTAGACTGATTATTAAAATGTACAGGAATATAAATGAGCCCCTAGTGAAAGTCATTTTGTTTTGTTTTTATGAAAAGGTAATTTTTTCACTTATACATATACATATGTATATAATAAAACTTTATAATATATATGTATATATATATATATATATATATATATATATAATTTTTATTTTTTTTTGTAAATATGTCTATTCTTTTTAATGTTTTTATTCCTCTAAGAAAAGGAAATTACTAATAATTATTAAAAAAAAAAAAAAAAAAAAAGACAAAAGTACAAAGGTACATAATTTAAAATAAAATAAAATAAGTACAAAAAACAAGCGTTAAAATAATATATATATGAATATATCTATCTATCTATATATATATATATATATATAGAAGAAAACATTAAAATGTTTTTTTAATATATATAAAAATTATGAACATGTTCATAAAAATATGTACAAAATTATGAACATGTTAATAAAAAAAAATATATAATAAAATAATATAAATAATAGCTACCTATAACCATCAAGTTATATATTAATATAGTTACATATAAATAAATAAATATATATACACATATATATATATATATATATATATATTATATTCATGCGTTATGTTGTGTCACCTCATTACCATATCTCATAGATATAACGCCCAGATTTTTTCAACTTTTTCGTAAATTTTTTATCATTTTGTTTAAAATGGAGAGGCAAACTATTAATGGTTTTGTTTACATCTTTACTCATATTACTATTTCCACAAACATAAATATATGCACCCTTTTGTAATAAATTCCATACAAGTTCCTTTTTCTGAAGAATTAAATCTTGGACATATATTTTACTTTCTTGATCTCGTGAAAATGCAAAGTATGTTTCATCAATATGTTTCTTGTCAAGAGCATCCATAATTTCCATTTCGTAGAGGAAGTCTACTTCTCTTTTTCTGCACCCATAAAACAATATTCTTTTTCCTTTTCTTACAAAATTATCTTTTACAATTTGTTGATCATAATATATAAACTCGCTCAGGAAAGCTTTAAAAGGTGCAATTCCTGCACCTGTAGCAATCATAATAATATGAGATGATTGAATATTTTCTGGGAGAACAAATTTGGAAGGTTTTATATTGAATTTAACTATATCATTTACATTTAATTCTTCTGTTAGATAGTATGAGGATGATCCCTTAAACCATCTTCTGCTACAAAGTTCTCGTAGCTTTTGTTCATTTAATTTTGGAAACATATCATTTGTTTTTAAATTTTTTAATGCTCTTCTAAGAGAATGTATACAATATTGTTTCTTCTTAACAGTTAATGATAATATATCTTTTGATTCCTTTGGAGAAGAAGAAATTGTATAACTTTTAGGAGTATTCCTAGGTATTAATTGTAAAAATGGAGATAATTCAAATACAGCACTTTGCATGAACATATCAACAAATTCTATAAATGTCATATCACATTCTTTACATATGTTAAAGAATGTGTTCCTTTTATTATTAGATAAAATATAGTTAAACATTTTAAGTTCTTCTATATCTTTAATAAAACATTTAAACTTTTTTAAAATATTCAATCTTGGAATGGTTGTTAGATCACAATAATATGATAATGCATCTTCAACACTACATGGTGTTGGAAAGGGTACATATATATGATTATCATCATATTCATTATAATTATTATTATTATTATTACCATTATTGTTACTATTATCATCCATATTTGTTTTATTATTCCCTTTATTAACATCATTGTTAAATGTTTCATTTTCTACATCATTCTTTGGATCATTCATAGTAAATGAATTATCTATTAATTTATTTCTATTTACAAAAGTGAATTTTTTTGTTTTCTCTTTTTCATCTATGTTTAATCGTTTTAACCACCAGGTAATGACCTCTTTTGTATTTTTTGTTAAAATAGATAAATTATCTGCAGCTTTATAAATAATATTATCCTCAATGCTAATATTGATATGATTAACTTTATCTCCGTTATTCGATAAATCCACATTTTTTAATAATTTTTTAATGGAAATAACTTTTCCTGTAAGATGATTAAAATAAAATTTCCCTATTATATCAGTACTTATATAATTTGATTTGTTATTAATACTTAAATTGTTTTGTTTATGATTCAATAATTGCTGATTATTTGTAACACTTTCATTTATAATATTTTCTGTTACTACATTTTTTTCTTTTTTATTATCTTCTTCTATTAAATGATCATAATATTGTATATCTAACTTAATTTCTGACATGTCTCTCCAAGATGTGAATTCAATAATATCTTCTTTGGGTACATAAAGAGGTATATTTTTCATATTTAATAATTTTGGAAGTTGCATAAAAAATTTATTTTTCCATACTTCAAAATCATGATATATATTATCATCATCATCACCATAAATAGTTTCACTAATTTGATGAGCTTTAAAATTTAAAAGAAATGTATCAAGTTTTTTAGCTATCTTATTAAAATGTTTATATTGTTTGCTACCTAAACCCATAATGGAATATTTAGTATTTCTAAAATAATCATTATCATTATTTAAACTTTTTAACCATTTAAAAAATTCAACTGCATTATCCGTTGGTTCTCCATCTCCATACGTTGCAACAATAAATATACGGATTCCAAAAGATTTTATTTCTTCTTTATTAAAATATTCTAAATCGATAATATTTGCTTGTATATGAAATAAATCATTCAAGTTCGCTTTTAATTCTTTGGCAAATTCTTCTGCTGTTCCACTCTGACTACCAAAATATATTTTTACACTATTCTTAATTTCATTATTTAAAAAGTTATTTTTTATAAAAAGAGGGAACAAACTTCTTAGCTTGCTAATTAATCTTCTCAATAAATTGAAATTCTCTGATTTATAGAATAACCAAAAGGAAACTACCATACCACTTAATAGGGTATACCGTGATATTTTATTCCACCTCATGAACATATTTTCAACTTTGAAAAAAAAAAAAAAAAAAAAAATTACAATATAAATAAATAAATATATATATATATATATATATATATATATTTTTGCTATTTTTTTTATTCATAAAATATATCCCCTTGTGGTCATTCCATTTGTATATATATTCTTCAGATTTATTTCCTGCGTTTCCCCTTTATTTTGTTAATATATATAACCCTTATTCATATGTGATAATATATATTTCTTCATATATCAGGATAAAATGTATTTATTCATCATTATTATATACGTTGAATATAATATCCTCTTCTATATATTTTTCATTGTTTTTTTTTTTTTTTTAGTTTATTACTAGGTATTTGAAGAAACATTGTCTTATTCATATGATACGAAGAGATAAAAAAAATATATGAGCAATAAAACAAAAAATATTATTGAACAATATAAAATAATAAAACATATTATTTCAACACTAATGGATAAAATACTAAACAACAAATCATATGAACTATAAATATATAAGTACATTAATTTAAAATAAAATGATAAAACACTCGAAAACAATAAATAAATAGATATATAGATAAATAAATAATAAATGAATTATATTATAACTATTATAAAATTTTTTATATATATTATAAAATATATTTAATTTTAAATAATAGAATGATGATGCTAAAACATAAAATAATTAGTATCTATAATCTTTATATATTTTCATTTTTTTTTTTAATTATATAAATATATTAATTACGTTAAATAGTTTCAATATATATATATATATATATATATATATATAATATTATATATAATATTCTCTAATAGAAAATCTCATTAAAAAATATATATTTTGTTTTTATAAATGTTCTATATATATATATATATATATATATATATATATATATATATGTAATATTTTATAAAAATATTACTATGAAATTAATTTCCTCAAAAACTTAGTACCTGTGATGTTAATATTTTTTTTTACAATAATTTTTTTTTAATTTTTATTTCATCTACATATGTATTGAATATGAATATTTTTTTATTTTAATATATACAATAGTTTTGAGAAAAAAAAAAAAAAAAAAAAAAAATATCATATAATTATAATTCATATTATATATAATGCATATGTAAATATATATATAATTATATATATATAATTATATATATATAATATATATATGTATACTAATTACACTAGAAGATATATAAGCCTTTTTATGAAATAACTGATTCTTTTACAAACGTCTATCATCATTAATTATAATAAAAAAAAAATTAAAAAAACTATATAAAAAGAATATACATATAAGAAAGAATACTTTTTTTTTTTTTTTCTTTTTTCTTTTTTACAACTTATATTATTTTTTGTACATTATATAATGTTTGTGGGAAAACATAATAATAAAATACTCCCCATCATTCCCCATCCTGATGTTATAAGAAATCAACGAATATATAGATATATATATATTATATATATATCCCAATGTATTTCACATTTTGATAATATATATAAAAAATAAGAACATATACATATATATATATATATATATATATATATATATATATATATATATATATATATTTGTGTATATATACCTTTCCGTTTCATTTTCATTATTTAAAAAAGAAAGTTTCTTTTCTTTTTTTTTTTTTTTTATTTTTTTTTTATTTTTTAAATAAATGTGTTTGGACTGGAAATATAATTATATGAAGACAAGACTTAAGGTGTTAGAAAATAATGAAAAGGATGAAGAAATAGAAAGAAAATTACAAAATAATTTGAATATTAAGAGTTTGGGATATGTATTAAAAGCTATAGAGATATTAAAAAGAAAAGAAAAGATGAAAAGATATAGTACATTCGATAGACATTTATCTTATTTTAAAAAAAATAATATAAATAAACCACAGTATAATGAAAAAAAGATATTAGAACATAGATTATGGGCCATTGGATGTGAACTCATTGAAGTAATTGGAGATGGGAATTGTTTATTCCGTTCGATATCTCGTAACTTATTTCATAAACAAAAATATCATATGTATGTTAGGAAAAAATGTGTAGAATATATGATAAATTATAAAGAAGAATATTCTATATACTTTGAAAATAATGAATTTCAACAATATATAAAAAATATGTCCAAAAATGGGTACTGGGGTGATGAATTATGTATAAAGGCAACAGCTGATGCTTTTGATTGTATAATATATATTATAACATCTACATTAGAAAACTGGCATTTAAAATATGAATCCAAAAATAATAATGGTATGTATAAAAAATGCGTCTTCCTAGCATATTCCAGCCCAACTCACTATGATTGTTTTAAACTAATGCAAAGGTAGGGCCATTAAACAAGTCAAACATATATATATATATATGTATATTTATTTATTGATTTATTATTTTTTTTTTTATGTGGTAATATTTATAAACATTTTATTACAATTACTCTTTGATTTATACTATAATAATATATATGAATAAATATATACATTACATATATATATATATATATATATATATATATATATATATATATATGTATAATTTTAGTAATATTCCATTCTCTTCACTTTTCTCATTTGAGAAAGTTTTTTTTTTTTTTCAGTATATTGTTATTAATTAATTAAAAATATATAATATTAAAACATTATAAATACATATATATATATATATATATATATATATACATAATTATTATATTTGTTTAATTAATGTTTAGTGTTGTGTATCAATTTAACCCAGTAAAAATACAATATCAAACTTTATTATATTTTTTTTTTTAATTTTATTTTTTATTAAATATTTAATTCATTTTTTTTAAAATACTAATATACCTATTTATAATAGGAGAATTATATATATATTTTTTTTCTAAAATGAAGTTAATATATTATAACAATATATACATATTTATATATATTATATATGCGTATATAATATTTTTAGTCAACCATATTATATGCCTTAATAAAAAATATATAGAAATATTTAACATTATTTAATAAAAATACTACTTATATGTTATGTTTCTTTTTATTAACAAATATATTTTTTTTGCTGAGTAAAATAAGAATTTTATAAAATAATATATATATATATATATATATATATATATATATATATATATATATATAATAAGATGTATAGAATTTTTAAATAATCACAAATTTATGAATAATTTATTTAATATATATATATAATATATTCAGTTTAAATAATAAAAATATATATTAATTATTATATATATCCTTCTACATTTATGATAAAATAATATATATCTTTTAAAAAAAAAGTTTCTTGAAAATGTAATAAAAAAAGCCTATATTATTATATTAATACAAAAAAATAAAAAATATATAATATATATATGTTAAATTATTTATGAGTTTCTTTTTTTTTTTTTTTTTTTTTTTTTTTAAGGCGATTTGTGTATATATGTAAAAAAATACCTAAGCATTAAAAAAAATTGTAAGAATTATATTATTAAATTATAAATAAATAAAATATTATCATATATATATATATATATATAATCTAAAAGATACATATTTATATTTAATAATGACTACTTATAATGATAATACAAACAAACATCAAATAAACATCACGAAATTAACTAAGGATGAGTTGGATTTTACATTATATAATAGTAACTCTGGAATAGCTAATGCATTAAGAAGAATAATGTTATCAGAAATTCCAACATTAGCTATAGATGTAGTAAATGTATATGAAAATACAAGTGCATTTCATGATGAATTTATTGCTCATAGATTAGGTTTAATACCAATAGATAGTCGTAATGTAAATAATTATGAATTTCGTGAAAAATGTAAATGTAAAGAAACATGTTCAAAATGTACTATTCAATATATTATTGAAGTAAAATGTAATCATTCTAATAAAATTGATGTATCGCATTATGATATTGAATCATTAGAACATGAGCCTAATGTACCCATGCCCATACCACATGGTAATAAAAACTCTGTAAGTGAAAATGCCATACCTATTGTTACTTTATCAAAAAATCAAACATTACATATGAAACTTATAGCTACAAAAGGTATAGGTAAAATGCATGCAAAATGGATTCCAGCTAATGTATCTTATCGTATAGATCATAAAGTTCTTATTAAACATAATTTAATAGATAAATTATCAAATGAACATAAACTATTATTAGCAAATAATCTAAATACTGATTGCTATATATTAAATAAAGATACACATGATGATGATAATAATAATAATAATAATATACAATTAAAATTAAAAGAAAATATGTCTGTTGTTATGGCAGAAAGCTCAATTGATCTTTTATCTGAATTAGGATATAAAGATATTATAAAAATTGTTTATGATGAAACCATGTTTCATTTTCATGTTGAATCTGTTGGATCCATTCCTCCTGAACAAATTGTACAAATGGCAATTGATATATTAGAAAATAAATTAAAGGTTCTAGAACCACAAATTAAATCATCTTTCTATTCTATAGATGAGGTAGCAAAACAATTAAAAGAACAAGGAGTCTCCTTATACGGTATACAACTAGACTTGGAATAATACAAAAAATGAACAATATTGATGTCCCAGATTTACATATTCATATAATATTAATTATTCAATCAATCATATTACATTTTCAAGAAAGGGAACATAAAGGATTCACGTGGTTATATATTGATTGTATTCTCTGGGGAGGCATATGTAAAATTTTTATATATTTTAAGAAACAAACATGTATGCTTTGATGAAGACACACATATAGTAACGTATTATTAAATATATTGCAAAATAAGTAAGTGATATATATAATATAAACCATTACATATATATATATATATATATATGTATAATTTTTTTTTTTTTTTTTTTTTTTGTTCCGATGTTATTTTAAGAAAATTTGGTTACTTCTTTATATATATATATATATATATATATATATATATATATTTATATATGTATTTATATTTATATATATTTTTTATTTGAAAAGCATGGGTTAATTTTTTTTTTGTATTCACATATGTCAAATAGATAAACATTATATTTCTGAATAAAATAAAAATGAAACAAACACTTTTGTATATTTTTATATTTGTTTATACTATATGTATATTTTATAAAAATATGTATCAACCGGTTATTGAATTATGATATAATATGTAGTGACAGAAGATATCCTTATTTTCACAAACATAGATATTTCTAGATATAAAGTGGTGATATATGCACATAACTTAGTCATGTTATATATTGAAATATATATATATATATATATATATATATATATAGATAGATTCTTCTTTATTAATTATTGAGAATGAAAATAATAGAAGTATATTTACGAATTATACATATTATTACTTTTTGAGATTTTCCCCTTTGAATTATTTATTCATTATTTTTTTTTTAAGTATGACAATATAAATATATAATCAATGAAATAAAAATATTCAAAATGTTTGAATTTTATATATCTTTCCATGAATAAAATATATATATATATGTAATATATTCTTTTTGTTGAATGATATGTGTGTATCGTGGATCCTTAATCATATATATATATATATATATATATATATGTATAATCAAGTTATTTTCGATTCCTTTCTTTTCTTTTTTTTTATTTTAATTTTATTTTATTTTAATTTTTTTTTATTTTTATGAATTGTTATTAAAAATATATACTCATTTAATACACACAAAGAGAAAATTAATAAAATAAATTAAAAACATATATTATAAATAAATACGAGAGATTTTTATATAATTATAAATATTAACCAAACGTTTTTTATATTTCACTAATATATATATATAAATATATTCATATGATCAAAATGAGTGTTCTACATAGATTTTATCTATTTTTCTTGTTTACAAAATTCTTCAATTGTTATAAAATTTCTTATGTATTAAAAAATGCAAAGGTATTATATGAAGGAATATTATACTATAATATATGTATTTATATTATATATATATATATATTTTTTTTTTTTTTTTTTTTTCTTGTTCTCTTTTTAGCTAGCTCCCAACCATGCAATTAAAAATATTAATTCATTAAATTTATTGTCTGAAAATAAGAAGGAAAATTATTATTATTGTGGGGAAAATAAAGTTGCTTTAGTAACAGGTGCAGGAAGAGGAATAGGTAGAGAGATCGCTAAAATGTTGGCAAAATCAGTATCTCATGTTATATGTATAAGTAGAACGCAAGTAAAAAAAGAAAAAAAAAAAAAAAAAAAAAAAAAAAAAAACATAAGAAGAATAATAAAAATAATAAATTTTATAATAAAATAAAAGGTAAAATACATAAAATA
>NC_033654.1:866051-867329 GCF_001601855.1 Plasmodium reichenowi | reverse complement strand
AAAAAAAAAAAAAAAAAAAAAAAAAAAAAAAAAAAAAAGACATATGCATGGTTATAAAAATCATACATTTTATATTAAAATAAAATGTAAACTACTTCATATTTTAATATAAATAATTCACGTTTGTAGAAATCATGTGACAGTGTTGTTGATGAAATAAAATCATTTGGTTATGAGTCATCCGGTTATGCAGGTGATGTATCCAAAAAAGAAGAAATAAGTGAACTGATAAATAAAATTTTGGCAGAACATAAAAATGTTGATATATTAGTTAATAATGCTGGAATAACTAGAGATAATCTTTTTCTAAGGATGAAAAATGATGAATGGGAAGATGTGTTAAGGACAAATTTAAATTCTCTATTTTATATAACACAACCTATATCAAAAAGAATGATTAATAATAAATATGGTCGAATAATTAATATATCAAGTATAGTAGGGTTAATAGGAAATGTAGGACAAGCAAATTATTCTTCATCGAAAGCTGGTGTTATTGGTTTTACAAAAAGCTTAGCAAAAGAATTAGCTTCAAGAAATATAACTGTGAATGCCATAGCCCCTGGATTTATATCTAGTGATATGACAGATAAAATTAGCGAACAAATAAAGGTAACAAAATATTCAAAAAATTAATAAATAAAAAAAAAAAAAAAAATATATATATATATATATATATATACATGTTATATATTTATTTATACATCACACGTGGGTGATGAGAGATATATACATATGTCATTTCATCAACACTCGTTATATTTGTCTTGATTCTTACATACATATTTTACCCACAAATATCTACATGTATTTATTATTTAGAAGAACATAATTTCAAACATTCCTGCTGGACGAATGGGAACACCAGAAGAAGTATATAAAAAATGAAAGTTTTTTTTTTTTTTTTTTTTTTTTTTTTTATAAATTATTAATATGTTTTATTAGTGTTACACATTAAAATTATATATTTTATTATATAAATATATATATATGTAAATATACATATATATATATATATTTCTTTTTTTTTCTAGGTAGCTAATTTAGCTTGTTTTTTATCATCAGATAAGTCTGGTTATATTAATGGTCGAGTTTTCGTAATAGACGGTGGACTATCACCTTAATAATATATATGTATATATGATTATGCGTATAAAATATATATGTTTATATATATATATATATATATATATATATATACTTTTAAAAGACACGTTTTAATTTACATATTTCTTAAAAATGAAAAATAACGTTTTTATAATTTTATGACGAAAAAAA
>NC_033654.1:851742-865691 GCF_001601855.1 Plasmodium reichenowi | reverse complement strand
AAAAAAAAAAAAAAAAAAAAAAAAAAAAAATATTCATACTTTATATACATTCAAACATTTTAACATTTTTATATTTATACTAATTTATTTAAGTTGAATTTTTTTAATTTTAAAAAGGTATATTATTTGTAAATTATAAAAAAAAAAAAAATTATTTAAAATTTTCATCCATATATATTATTTTAAGAATGTATCAAAAATTGCTAGATACAAAAAAATACTACATTCATTTTGTGAAGTTTCATATACATATATAATTAATTAAAACATACATTAACACAAATTGTTATAAACATAAATCTTGAAAAAAACTATAAATCCTTTTTATATAAAAAATGAAAGGTATCTAATTTAATTTGATACAAATTGTAATATTTTCTTGTTCCTTTATATAATATATATATATATATATATATATATATATTAATTTTTTTTACCTGTCAAAATTGATACTTATTTGTAATAAGTATAATATAAATATTTTATTATAATATAATTTTCATATATAATTCATTTTAGCTATATTCTACAATATTATAAGCATATTCATATATATTAAATAATATATAGTGGCTTTTTTTTTTTTTTTTTTTTTTTTTTTTTTTTTTTAACACACATATATATATTTTTCATTTCTCAAACCGCAGATAAATGAAATATTATATATATAATATGATGTACTATTTTGATAAAAAATATATGATATATTTAATAAATAATACACGTAATTTTTTATTACGTTTCTTCTTATTAACAATATTTGTATCATTTTAACTAATATAATACAATGTGTAATTTTAGAATTAATTGTTATATTATTATTTTAATTTTTTATAGAATATATGGTTATATTTGAATATGCATTATAAATATATATATATATATATATATAATATATATAATATATATATTTTTTTTTTTTTTTTTTTTTTTTGTTATTAAAAAGAAATATTAGAATAAGCTCAATATAGAGTTATAATAATGATACATACTTATATTAATGTAATAATTTATGTATTTTTTTTATATTTAACGTTTTGAACATAAAGTATTTTGTTAAAAATAGAAAGGAAAGGAAAAGATTATATTATATGTATCATTATTATAATTGTTTGCATATTTTAATTTTATAATTTTTTATATCTTAAAATATGGCTTTATTTTATTTTATTTGTTTATTTTTTTTTTTTTTTTTATAGTATGTTTTATAACAAAATATATGGATAAATAAATAAATAAACAAATAAATAAATAGATATATGAACAAATAAATAAATGATATATAAACAAACAAATAAATAAATAAATATATATATATATAAACAAATAAATAAACAAATATATATCTATATCTATATATATATATATATATCAATTATTGGAACTTCAATTTTATTTATTTATTATTTTTAAAATGATAAGTATTCAAACAGTGCATAGTACAAATAAGATAAATTTTTTAATAAAAGGAAAATTTATTAAGAATAATGAAAAAGAATTACTACTCGCAGCAAAGGTATAAATAGATACATATATAATATATATATATATATATATTTTGAAATGAAAAAGTATACAGAAATTTATAGACAAAACTACAAATGTAAATATAAATATATATATATATATATATATGTTTTATTTTATTATTATTATTTTTTTTTTTTATAGGATTGCTATCTAGAGTTGCTGACAAGCAATTATGGAGAAAGCATATATGTACAGAACACTTTTTTAAAAATAATATTTTTACAAGTACGTTTATAATATATAAAATGTACTAGTTTAATTTTCATGTTATATAAATAATTTTATCTTAATAATACCTACATTATATAACAACATATATATATATATATATATATTTTTTTTTTTTTTTTTTTTTTCCCATATAGGTTGTCAAAAGTAAACACTTTGATCGTTTTATTGTGGTTGATGAAAAATTAAATGTTCGTATTTTAGAATATGATAATGGTTTTATAGAATACTATTTTATCGATAATTTATTTGTAGAAAATTTAAAGTTATATAAAGAATATTTGAAAAGCACCAAGACAGAAAGTGCGTGTTTTATAATAGAAGAAGACTACCACAAATATATTAATATATGTAATATTAATGATATCTTTTTTATATCTATTGAAAATATTTTATTTATTAGACAAGTACATCCAAATATATATTATAATAACTGTTTAAGTGATGTACATGAAAAGAATGATAGATCGAAATTTGAAGTTTTAAAAAATGATAATGAAAAAGATAAACTTATTATCAAACATCCCTTTTTTATTAAAAATATTAAAAATGATTCTTCTGTACAATATGAACAGAATAATGAAACAGACAAATTTTTTAAAGTTAATAAAATAAATAGATTTTCGTTATGTCATGATAAGAAGAAAAAAATAAAACAAAAGAAAAATATGTTCTATGTAGAACCTAATAAATTGAGGGAAGATAATTCATTTGTAGAATTCTGTAAAAATATAACATTTATAACATATTTAGATAAGGATAAGAAAAAAAAAAAAAAAAAAAAAAAATATATTTATAAGGATAATCATTATGATGATGTGAAAAATCATGTTGATACATTAGAATGTGATAATATGAATAATGTGTATATGAATTTAAGGAATGAAAAAAATATCAATTTTTATAATGAGTTTGATGATAATTGTTTGAGCGTAAAAATTTGTTTCCTTGTAAATTATATTAAAAATAATATAAATTGTGGTGATCATTTTATAAAAGACGTTTTACTCTCTTGCGAAAAGGAAAAGGACGAAATGAAGATATTAACAAACAAATTGAAAAAAATGAAGATATTTAGAAAAGAAGAATTATGTTTATTAAAGCAATATGATAAAAAGAAATTTATACCTATTGATATGGTAAAAGAATATTTAAAAAAATATAAAACAAAAAATTTATATAGTGATAAATACTTTCATAATATATCAGATAACAAAGATAATGTTATGGAAATGTGTGACATGTTTAATATGATAAGTAATTACTATTTTAAAAAATTTTATTCTAATAAGTATGATTATATATATATAACATATTTTAAAAATATATTTCTATATAATAAGAAAGGTTTTTTTGATTGTTCTCAAGAAAGGAATTTATTATTTTTATTTCAAATATTTATAAGAATAAAATTGTTGTTATTCTTTTTTATATCACTCTTCTATTCTAGTGCTAGAACATTATGTAATAATTTTGTATACATAATAAAAACGGAGCACAAATGTTCGGAGATATTATATGAACTATCACTTCATTTATACTTTTTTATTATTTTTGTTTATTATCTATTGAATTTCCTTTTTACAAAAAATAGGGAATATACCAATAGTGAACCCCTAAATAATAAGAAAAGTAGCATTTTAAAGGAACGCTCGAAAAAAAATGATTATAATAATTTAGAAGAATCTAAATGTACACCTGATTCGGTTACCTCAAGAACAGATGTAATTAATAATATAAAGATAAATAATGTACAGAATGGTAATGTTATAATATATAATAATATTTATTTTTTGATAAATAAAAATTTATGTTATTTATTCGAAAATATGGGTAATGAAAATGATGAACAGGATGGTTCATATGAACCTAATGAGATAAAGGAAGAGAGTTGTACGAAAAAAAAAGAAAAAATAATAAATAATAATAATGAAAATAATTATGATAATAATAATAATGAAAATAATTATGATAATAATAATAATGAAAATAATTATGATAATGATAATAATAATAATAATAATAATCAAAATAATCAACAAATTATCAGAAATAATATGACCTATTATTATTTACAACTTCATAATATGATGTACTATATCTTAAATATGGTATCCATATCGATTAATGTATTAGCCGACATTAATTTCGATTATTTTAAATTTCGTAAAAAAATATTGAAGGATTCATTTTTAAAAATGAAGAAAAGAAAAATAAAAAAGAAGAACGATATCATAATTATTATTTCTAATAATAATAACAGTTCAAATGTACTATTTTTAAAATATAAAAATAAAGATACTACCAAAAAAAAAAATAAAACATTAAAAAAAAATAAAGAGTCTGTTGTATATGGGTTACATAATTTATTAGTACCTATAGGTAAATTATCTTTACCATTAGAAATATGTAAGTTTGAGAAACTTAGAAAGAATTCATTTCTGTTGTTTACAGAAAAAATTATATATATCTTCAACTTTTCATATAGCCATGATATAAAGTTAACATTATTGAATTATCTAAATATTTATAATAATGTGTCGTATAATATAAATACATTAACTTTTAGAAAAATCGTTAAGATGGATAATAAAAATGAACAAATTATATATAAAGATGTTGATTGGTATATTCTATCAAAAAACTGTTCTATATGGGATAAAAATAAATTTTCACAAAAATACTCATATGACATGAATATTGATAAGAACAGATTTAAAAACAACATTTATATGTGTCATTATAATTACTACAATAATTTTGAATGTATTAAACATTTCAAAAATATTCCTTATGTTGACAGTTTTTACACGTATATGTTTATTTATTATCACAAATTTAAACATTATCAAACCATATGTAGATACTCCTATCTAAATTATAAAATATATAACACTTCCTTTTTTTATGACATGCCAAATAATTATGAACAATATAAAGATAAAAGTAAAGGGGGAATATGCATAAACGATGAAGATAAATGTTACCAAAATTGTGATATTAAATCAGATGATATAAAGTGTAAAGAAAACAAAATATGTAATATATATTATAAAGAGGATAAAGATATTAGCAACAAATATGTTAATTTATTTTTTGATAATTCAAAAAAGGAAAAAAAGGAAAAAACGGAAAAAAAGGAAAAAACGGAAAAAAAGAAAAAAAAGAAAAAAAAGGAAAAAAAGAAAAATGATTCTTTTGTTGTATCTCTTAATATAAGCAAGGGGTTATTTGATGAAATATATCAGAATAAGAAACATCCCTTTCTAAAAAAAATAAAAGACACAAATGGTAATAAATATAATAATGATGATGATTATAATATTAATGGTGATGATGATAATAATAATGATGATAATAACAACAACAATAACAATAACAACAATAACAATAACAATAACAACAACAACAACAACAACAACAACAAAAACAATAATAATAATAATTGTTGTAATTATATTTTTTGTGATTATCTTAAATACCATATTAAACGTAAGAAGAAAAAATCATATATCCATAAAAGAATTAATACATTTAATTATATAAATAATGAAAATGTTATCCAAAACGATAAATGTAAAGATATAATTGATGATAATTTTTCATTTACTAATAATAAATCGTATGATAATAAAAACAGTTTTTCTGTTATATCATTAAATTCTAAGAAAAGGGAAAAGAAAAAGAAAGGACAGGGGATATTTAATATTTTTTCTGTTCTTAAACAATATCTAATTATAGATAGAAATATAAATGATATATATATAATTACGTTAATATATGATTATCTTAAGAAAAAGCTTGTAATAAATAAAGACGGTTTTCAAAATGTTTATAGTATGGATATATGCAAATGTATAGAACAAATAATATCAAGAAGTAATATAATATGTTGTATAAATCAAGAGAACAAAAAAGGAAGAAAAATTATTATGCAAGAGAAGGATTTAACAATAAATAGGTTTAATAATGATGATGATGAGAATAACAGCAACAATAATAACAACAGCAACAAAAATAATAATAAACAAATGCATATTATTAATACAGAAACAAAAATTTCTTCTAATAATTTTAAAAAGAATTATTTCCAAAAAGTAGAAGATATTCAAGTTTATTATCTTTTAACATTATATAAAAAAGAATGTGATGAATTGTACATACTAAAATCGACCATATTTATTAATAAGAATATATATCATAACAGATTCAAATGTATCCATTATATTAAACATTTTTATCGTTTTAATAAATTAAAAAGTATAAAGGATTATAAATATGATTGTAATATTATTTCTCGCCCCACTTATGGAGATACTGAAAAAAGTAATTCTTCTTTGTTTACTTTGACAAATATAGAAAAAGAAAAAAAACTAAATGATTATTATAATGATAAATTATTTGATATAAAAAAATTGAAGAGAAATATGTCATATAAATTAATGATTCTAGATAAAGCTAATTGTATATATAATTTAAGTGTAGGATATAATATCTACTTAAGTGAAAAAAAAAAAATAAATATATCTAATATAGATATTTGGAACAGTACATTTTTTTATCTTCCTTTTAATGAAAATATTAATATTCTTTGTTTTTCTTCTTATTTAAAGACAACTTATATGTTAATTATGTATCATCATATATCTAAATCTTGTGATATATGTATGAATTCATTTAGTCGTTTGGATAAATCATATAAAAAGGTGTGTATGCATAAAAATTATGTAAAGAAAAATGAAGATAAATATGGTATAAGTAGATATATAGATGAGAAGTACATGTTGGATAAAAATTATGATATAAGGAATAACAAATATATAAATCATTATTATAATGGTAATAATAATACTAACAATATGAAGAAGCCCACATTTTATATTTTAAATAATGAAGATATGGAAAGATATCATTTAATAAAAAGCCGCATTTTATTTACACAATGTATATATAATGAAGATAATAATAATTATGTAATTTTAATATTAAATAGATATAGTATGATTATAAATGTGTATAATATAATAAAAAATAATAATGATAATAATAATAATGATAATAATAATAATGATAATAATAATGGCAATAATAATGGCAATAATAATGGAAATAATAATAGCAATAATAATAATAATTGTATTCCCATAAAATTAGATGATACATTCGAAATAACTTTTGATAACAGCATATCATTTTATTATTATATAAAACAATTCCTTTTATTATCGAATAGTAAAAATATGTTATTTTTATTTTATATTGATATAAAATATAATCGATGTTTATTATTACACTATTTTCAATGTAATGATACAATATATTCTGTATATATGTTTACAAATTGTGATGATAATTTAAGAAATGATGATAACGATATTAATATAAACCCATATATATTAATATGTATTGGTATGAAGAGATTATGTAAGATATTTATATATTTTTTAAATATGACAAACATAAATTATATAAATAATATGTCTGATGATAAATGTGTAAATAATATTTCGCTTAATTCAAATAATAATAATAATAATAATAATAATAATAATAATAATCATAATAATAATAATCATAATAATAATCATCATAATAATCATAATAATAATCATCATCATAATAGTAATAATATTTTTAATTATATTTATTTTCCATGTGAAAAATATTATATTGAAAAATATATTCAAAATGATCAAGATATAACACATCCTGTATCATGTTTTCCAATTTATAAAAAAGGAAAAATAGAGAAAGAAAATAAATCATTTATAATTAATAAGATGTATAATTATAATATTGATACATTGAATGATGATATATTTATTACTGGTGTATGTAAATTAAATAATTTTCTTCTAGTTGGTTGTAATAATGGTAGTGTCAAAGTATATGATTTATTTCAGGATATTAATAAAAAAGGAAAACATAATTTTAAATCGAATCATTTATTATTGGATTCTTTTCTTTTCTACAAAACTCAGAGAACTATTATAAAAGTATATGACGAATTTGTTGTAGGAAATGCGTGTGTTCTTTTTCTTAATATATTTAAACATAAAAGACTTAATGTAAACTATAAATCTGACATCCATCAAAGTAATAATATCTTGTATGACCATCAAACAAAAAACTATAAAGACAAGCAAAAAAGGTTATATGTTAAAAAAAATTATTATGTTATAGTAGCATGTGAAGATAAGTTATATCTTTTTCTATCAAGCAAAATTAAAGAAAACAACATTTCTTACCAGAACAACAACAATAATAATAATAACAACAATAATAATAATAATATTAATGTTAGTAGTAGTAATAATATGACAGGTGATTCTTTAAACAAAAATAAATATACCTTATTTAATAAAATGAAAAATATTATGGATGAATTTTTTATAAACACTTTTAATATAAAAAACAAAGAGAAAATCGAAGATTTAAAAGATAGCAAAAAGAAAAACAAAAAGAAAAACAAAAAGAAAGAAAAAGAAAAAGAAAAAGATCAAGAAAAAGAAAAAGAAAAAGATCAAGAAAAAGAAAAAGATCAAGAAAAAGATGTAGATCAAAAAGAAGTTCAAAAGGAAGAAAAAAAAGAAAACACAAAGAAAGAGAAAAATGTGGAAGATTACTTAGATATATTGAATCACGAAGTGTTTAAGGAAAGGCCCATTAAAAATAAAAATATATTCCTTATGCAGTTAATATTTACGAAAAGAAAAAATAATCAAAATAATAAAATACATCATAATGTACATAGTTATAACCCCACGGAACAATCATCAACGTGTGAAAAAATTAATTATTCAAATGTAAAATGTGATGAATATGAAAGGATAAATACTGTTGTAGGAGAAATAAATGACAAACATAATAATAATAATAATAATAATAATAATAATAATAATAACAACAACAACAACAACAACAACAACAATAATAATAATAATAATAATAATAATAATAATAATAACAACAATAATTATAATAATAATAATAATAATTATAATAATTATAATCATAATAATAATAATAATAATTTTATTAATTATGATTATAATGATGATTATTTTTTTGATACCAATTTTTCTTATATGCCTAATAAAGTTATCAAGGCACATCCAAATATTAACCCTAGAAACATTATTGTAATAAAAAATTATAATACAGAAGATAATATAATTTTTGACATTATCATATGTATTAATAATAAATTATATTTTGGTATTATTAAAGAAAAAAAAGACATATTTAGTTATGAAGATGTGAATACTTTTAAAAATATGAACGTACAAAAATTTGTAAAATGTAACAATTTGACATATCCATTGAAATATTACCTAGAAAATTCATTCGTTTATGAAAAAGATAAAGAAAAAAAGAATACAAAGCAAATGGTTTTTAATATATATGATAAAGTTGTGGATAGTAACAAATCATTTGAGAAGATGGATATATATTACAATAATCAAATGAAAGACTCAAGACATAATACATTTCTTAGTAACCATATGAAGAAAACAAATTATATAGAAGATAGAAAGAAGTTTAGTATGAAAAAAAAAGTAGGCTTCTATTGTAATAGTAAAAATATGTATCTTAACATAAATCATAAAATAATAAAACCATATGAAAATAATGTCATTCCACATATTTTAGAAATAAAATTGAATAAAAATTATATGATGCATGAATTATATAATATATGTGATACTAAAAAAAAAGATGAAATAATTAATTGTGTAGAAAATATATTAGAAGAAAATAAAATAAAATTATATCATATCCATAATAAAATTAGTAAGAATTCTTGTAAGTTAAATTATGATTCTTTTGGTGATGAAAATGAATATTTAATATATATATATAATATATTATTTTTAAAGGATAATAATTTGTTTTATCAAAATAAACATATTTTATATCTTCTACGTAATCAATATAAAAATTTTAATAATTATATATATCCCCTTATATTTTTTAATATATTAAATAAAAAATATAACTTGAAATATTTCTTTCAAAATAATTTTATAAGAAATAATATATATTTCCTATATAATACATATGATATAAATTATCTTTCTAATATTTCAGAAAATTTTATTGTAAATGTCAGAAAAGCATTGAGCACAATTTTTTATTACTTAAATTATAATAATAAAATAAATGATCAAAATGTTATGATGTTAGAAGATTTTGTGCAAACTGCTTTAAATAATCATGAGATAAAAATAGAGGAAGATGAAGAAGTAGAACAAGAAGTAGAACACGAAGTAGAGAAAAAAAAAGAAAATGAAAGAGAACAAACAAATTATAATACAAACGAACATTCTATTATAAATACAAAAGAAATATTACATATTTCTAATTACAATAACTTCTCCACCTTAGTAGATAGCTACGATAATATAAAAAATACAAAAAAAAAGAAAAAAGGTTTAGCAGATCATTCTTGTAGTGTCAATAAAAAAAAAAAGCAGAAAAAATCAAAAGAAAACTATTCCATTATGGATGAGAACAATATCAGTATTTATGATGATAATATGATTAGTAAATCAAACCATGATATATATAATAACATACATAATATTCATAATATCGTTAATCATGTGCACCATTCTTATAATGATAAGAATATAAATGAATATAAAACGGATCTTCCATTGTATAATTCAACTATATCTAATGATAATAAGAATAGAAATATATATATTTGGAAAAACGAAATGAACAAAATTGAAGAAAATGAACAAAATAATAAAAACGCTATCTCTTTCTTTTTACATTACATTCCACTTCTACTTAATAAAAAAAAAGACGTTTCAAGCAAACGTAATATGTGCTATTATGTTTTGGGTAGTGAACCGTTAAGATGTGTATATAATAATGTTATAAAAGAAATAAATGGTTTTAATGGTGATATGATGTATATGGATAATTATAATACATATGAACAAAAAGACGAATATAATAAATGTAATGAGTGTAATGAATATAATAAATGTAATGAGCGTAATGAATATAATAAATGTAATGAGTGTAATGAATATAATAAATGTAATGAGTGTAATGAATATAATAAATGTAATGAGTGTAATAAAGATCATAAACATGCTGAATATAATACAACATCACAACTTAATAATAACCATATATATCATCAAAAGAGAGGAACCGATTCTAACAATATTATTCATAAAAATACACAAGGAAGAGATGAATCCTTAAATTTTTTAATTATTCATTTAAAAGGTAGCAAATATAATTTTAGTAATGTGACCGAATATATAAAAATTGTAAATAAAAATAAAAAACAAAATATAAATAATGATACTTCCATTTTAAAGAAAAAGATACCGCAACATGATTTTTATAATAAATGTTACAAGCATGAATATATAACAAATAATTTTTCATACATGTATAATATAAATTTAGAGAAAAAAAAAAAAAAATATATAAGAATTAATAAAAAACATATTGATAAGAAAAAATATTATTATTATAATTATCAAGTACAAGATATTAAGGGACAACGAAAACGTCTTAAGCTTTATTTTTCAAAACCTGCATCATCTTACATTTTAAAAAATAAAGAAAAAAAGGAAAAAAGGGAAAATAACGAAACGTATGGTTGCTTATTCATATTTTTAAATAATATAAGTTATCATGTTAAATATTTAACTATTTGTAAGTTAAAAAAAAAAATTAATTGTAAACTAAATTTTTGTTCGGATGATTTTTTTTTTATACTCAAGTTTTCTTATAAATATGTATTTCTGTTAAATATTCAAAAAAAAAAAAATGTATCCTTTTGGATAAATATAAAACATATACATAAAAATATGATGATCCTCAAAATGTTAGACACAAGAAAATACAAAAATAAAAATAAAAATAAATATAAAAATAAAAATAACAAAGATAATATTTGCTTCCAATGTATACCATTTAAAGGTGTGAAGGATAATTATGTTCAAGCCTTTTCACCGTGTTATTATGAAGAAAGGAAAAAAGGCATTATGAAAGAAATAGGTAAGACAGCATGTAATGTTGAGGATAATCACCATATTGTAGTTTTTAAAAATGTCAAGAGAGAAAATATAATGAAGATGTTTTATGAAAATAAGAATAATATAACTCCATTATATTATTTAAGTAAAAATATGAGAAATATTAAAGTGTTTATGAATAAGTATATTATATATACACAAGAAAATTATGTTATTTTATTAAAAATTACATTGCTTAAATATAAGAAAAAGAAAAAGAAAAATAAAAAAGAATGTAATAGGAGAATGAAATGTATAATGAATGAATATTTAAAAGTATTTAAAGGTGAAAATAATATAAATTTTCCGCAAAAAGAAGAAGAAAATGATAACAATAATAATAATAATAATAATAATAATAATAATAATAATAATGATGATGATAGTATAAAAATGTGTAATATATTTAAGACTCTATTAAAAAATCAAAAAATTTTAAAAAAAAAAAAGAAGCAAAAAAATGGTATGAGTGAAAAGGATTATTTATTAAGTCTTATGAAAAGTAAAAAATCCGCTTTAAGAAGGTTGGAAGGTGTCAACGAAGAAGAAGAAGAAGCAGAAGATAATAATTTGAATTATCATATTGAAGAAAGTGAGGACAATGAGGATAGTGTAAAGAGTGAGGATAGTGAGAATAGCAAATGTGAAGAAGAAAATACGGATGATTATATGCTTAATTTTGAACAAATATATAATAGTTATAATAATATTGAAACTACTTCATTTTTCTCAAAATTGTTTCATGGAACCGAATATTTTAATATTATGAAGAAAAAAAAAAAAAAAAAAAAAAAGTACTGTTCAAGATTGTCAAAGTATGTTTTTGAAAATCGTTTTAGTTATAAAGAAAAAGAATTTTTTTACAATTTAAAGTATGATGTTGTTGAATATTATAAATATGCTGAAAACAATGAATTTATTAATGATCTACAAGTATTTGAAAATAAAATATTAATAACAACATCAAGATATATTTCTGTATATATTTATAATGAAGAACAAAATGAATTTTCTTTATTATGTTGTAATTTTTTATCAAATATTAATAATAATATATGTATAAATGACAAATATAATAAATCATTTATTTATCGAAATATGTTTGATTTTGTTAAAGTAATATCTAAGAAATATATGACATTATATAATATGATTAATAGTAAAAATTTAATATATATAGCTAGCTTAAAATTTATAAATAATATAAAATATATTTTTGAGAATAAATTATTTTATAATATTATGGGATATAATTTAAATATAAATAAAGATGAGAATATATTAGAAAGTGTGAGAAAATATCATAAATTTTATTCAAGTTATTTTGTAGTAGATAAAAAATATAATAATATATTTAACATATATTATACATGCTTAAAGGATAAGAATGAAAAGTCTAAAGAAGCCAAAGAGGAGGAACCTAATGTAGAAAATCAAAAGTATAATTATTTTTATGATGAAAATAGACACATAGAAATATGTTACGATTTGATGTTATTTTTTCAATTATTAATAATAGCAAAAGAGATAAATAAAAAAAATTATTATAATATAATGAATATAAAAAAATGGAAATCATATTTAAAAAAATATATATATAAAAATAGTGATGAAAAAAATAATCAAAATGACAAGCACAATAATAATAATAATAATCATATATACGTAAAATATATTAACATTTTAAACATATTTATTGATCGAATATTTATATCATTAAATAAAAAATTTCTTTTTTTCAAAAGTGTGTATAAAAATAAATCCATAAACGAATTTTTGCTGGAATTAAAATTTAAAGTATTTAATCGATTATTAAAATTAAATTCTTATGAATTCTCAGACGGAAAAAATGCCATAGATATATTACATGATATGTATGAACAAAAATGTAATAGAAATATGTCTTATTTTTTCCTTATGAATGTAATACGAGATCATTATGATAGTTTTAAATGTCAACCTTATAATATGAAATATGATGAGGAAAATATAAATAATAAAGAAAACATTATACATAAAGAAAATAAAAGTAAAAATAGAAAAAAGGATTATCATAATATTCAAAATAATTTTAATGCAAATAATATAGATAATATATCTCATATTTTCAAATATGAAAAATACCTAAAAGATAATTTTCAT
>NC_033654.1:841742-846742 GCF_001601855.1 Plasmodium reichenowi | reverse complement strand
TAAAATAATTTTTGGCAAGTTTCAAAACCTGGTACTAATCTTTTATATGAATTCATGGTTGCGTTACAAAAGGCTTGTAAAGCTTTAGCATGTTTAACTATACCATACATAAAATAAAAAGATTCTTTTGATAAAAAGAAAGTAGACGGATCATTGTGATAGAATATATTTTTATTATTTTTCCATAAAGATATATTACAATGCAAACCATTTCCATTATCATTAACTAAAGGTTTAGGCATAAAGGTAGCTGTTCTATTGAATGAGCTAACAGTTGTTTTAATAATTTGTTTTGTAATAAGTAAAAAATCAGCATTTGTTAGAGCATCAAAATATTTTAAAGAAATTTCATGTTGACTTGTGGAAACTTCATGATGATATCTTTGTACATTAATATTTATATCATTTAATGCTCTACATATTCTAAGTTTAATTATATTAGAAGTATCATATGGATCTGTAGTAAAATAACCGGATTTTTTCTTTACTTTTTTACTATCATCATTAATTAAATATTCATTATTAGGATTATTAATATCATCTTTAAGTCGTTCAACTTTATTTACAACATGATTACCATAAATACTAGATAAATCATTTTTACAAGAAAATGATTCTCTATCATAAATCTTTAAATATGTATTATATTCATCTAAATTATAATTTACTTTATCAAATATAAAAAATTCCAATTCATTTCCAATACAAACTTTATCTGCTATACCTTCATTCTTAACAAATTCACATGTTTTCTTTAATATTGTTCTTGGACATTTATAATAATCAAAACCATTATATCTCTTTATATCACACATGACATTTAATATATTCTTTCCATCACATTCCTCCAAATAACATGTTGAATAATCTACTTTAATAAAAAAATCACTTACTTCGGTATCTGAACATAGTTTAATAGAAGACGCGTCAAATGAAAAACCACTTTCTAACTTATTTAATGTAATCTCCTTTACATAAAAAAAACACTTAAAATAGGTTCCTAACAAATTCGTAATAATACAAGCTACTATTTCTACATCATTCTTTTTGTCCTTTATGTACTCGTACAGCTCAGCATTATTTGAAAAACTTACGGACTCTATTTTTATAAAAAAAAAAAAAAATAAATAAAGAATAAAAAATAATTAAATAAATATACAAACATATATATGTATATGTGTATATATATATATATATAGATATATATATATAGATATATGCACCAATATATACTTTACAATAATTTTATTAACATTATTTATTGGTATTATATTATTATGAAAATATCCCTAATGTACATACATCCATACAAATAAAACATAAAAATATTATATATATATATATATATATATATATATTTATTTATTTATTTATATATATTTATATATAAGCTGCTTTTTTTTTTGTTATTCCTTATTTATTACTCATTTTTAAAAATACTCAGATTTATTTATTTTAAAATTCTTCGGGAGAGTACAAGGATATTCTACGTTCAAAAAAAAAAAAAAATTTCCTATTAAAATTTAAAGTAAAATTTTTAGAAAAGAAAAAATTCTTTCAAAATAAATAAATGCAATTATAAAATAATAATGAAACTTGTTAAAATTAATTCATTTTCAAAATATTATTATTATTATTATTGTTATTATTTATTATTATGCATTCGTATAAATCTTTTCATTATTCCAATGTTTTTTTTTTTCTTATTTTAAATAAATGATATAAAAGTCAAATTAAAAATTAAAAAAAAAAAAAAATTAAAATAAAAATAAAATAAAATAAAAAATATATATAAATATATATATATATATATATATATATATATATAATTATAAGAAATATAATTTATAAAAATAAGTATTTATAAGAAAAAAAATAATAAAAAAAAAAAATTCAAGAAACAATGATTTAAGAACAAACCAATATATATATAATAAACTTTAAAGAAAAATCTACAGTAATTTTGTTATTTTTTATATGGAATATATTATTATATATATAATAAATATATATTTATATATTTTTTATTATTTATATATTTTATTATATATTCAACTTATTTGAATTTTTACCAGTATATATAATTTAATAAATATTTTAACTTATGTATATACCATGTATATATTTAAATATATATAAATATATATTATTATATATATTATATATATATATATATATATATATATATATATATATATATATATATATAATATATAGATATATAATGTATACAATACATATTTTGTATACATACTTGTCTTCATACAGAGATAATATTATTAAAAAAAATAGCAAATTTTTATTTTCATCTTTTATATTTACAATTAATTATATTTTTATATAAAATGAAAAAAAAATAAAAAAATTAACGCAAAATAAAGTAGAACAAAATAAAACAGAACAAGATATAATAAAATAAATAAAAAAAAAAATATAAAAAATATAGAACAAAATTAAACTTAAAAAAAAAAAAAAAAAAAATTATAATATAATATAATATATAATTATAATATATAATTATAATATATATATATATATATATATATATATATTTATATATATATATGTAATATATATAAAGGAGAAATGCCCCTTTTTTGTGATCATAATTATAAAAACACTATATATTATATAATAAATATAAAATAAAAAAAATTTCGATTTTCATATATCATTTTTTTAAAATTGTTGATATAATATTATAATATATATTTTGAAAGTCATGCATTGTGATAAAAAATATTAAGAATATTAAAAATGTTCAATAAATAAATAAATAAATATATATATATATATATATATATTTTATTTATATATATATTCCTTTTAATGTGGGTTAATTATTGTACGTAGGGGGTGTATATTTAAAAAAAAAAAAATATATATATATATATATAATAATAATAATTATTATTATAAATAAATAAATAATTATTATTATTATTAAATTAAAAAAATTAAAATCATAAAAGTAAAAATATGAAGCTGTGATTTTTTTTTTTTTTATAATTATATATATCCTCACAATTCAATGGAAACTTATCTTGAAATAAATATTATTATTTTGTAATAATGTATATCTTGTAAATATTTATATATAGTACAGTTTTTTCTCTATACGTTTTAAAATGAAAAATATGTATGTAGGAATAATTATAGGAATATAAACATTAAAACGTACACATATAATATATATATATATATATATATATATATATATATATATATTTATTTATTTATTTATTATTTATATAATTTGAGACATATATATCAAATGTAAAAATAAAACTCAAATATAATATTCGTGTTAATAACATTATACAATCAATATATATTAAAAAAATGTGCTTTAGGCAAAGTATAATAATGATATATGTTAAAAAAAAAAAAAAAAAAAAAAAAAAAATTAGTATATATAAATATAATATAGTTACGAGCTCTATAAAAATATACATAAGGTACTTTATATATATAAACATACATACATACATACAATAAGTAAAATGTATAATTAAAAAAAAAAATAATAAATAAATAAAGCACTATTATAAAATATATATTATATTGTATATATCATATTATTTTTATTTTACATCATTTTATTTATTTTAATTATTGTGCTTTGGTTTATTTGTTTGAAAGTGCTAATACACCTGGTAATTCTTTTCCTTCTAAAAGTTCAAGTGAGGCTCCTCCACCTGTAGATACATGACTAATTTCGTTTTTCTTATTTTGTTGTTCAACTAATGAAGCTGTATCTCCACCTCCAACAATGGTGATAGCTCCTTTTTTGGTAACTTCAACAACTAAATTGAGACATTCAATACTACCTTTTGCAAAGTTTGGCATTTCGAAAACACCTTGTGGTCCGTTCCAAATAACAGTTTTTGATGTTAAAATAACATCTTTATAATTTTCAATACTTTTTGGACCAGCATCAAGACCCATCCAATTATCTGGGATACCTTCTTCATCAGTAACGAATTTGGTATTAGCATTATTATCAAAATTATCTGCAATTTTAAAATCTACAGGTAAAAATATTTGAACATTTTTAGCTTTTGCCTTTTCCATAATTTCTCCAACAATTTTACTACCTGCTTCATCAAAAAGAGAGGTACCAATTTTCATATTGTTTAAGACTTTTTTAAAAGTATAAGCCATACCACCTCCAATAATCATACGATCAACTTTATCTAATAAATTTTTGATTAACTGAATTTTATCTGATACTTTAGCACCACCTAATATAGCTAGTAGTGGTCTTTGTGGATTTTCTAAAGCTTTACTAAAATATTCTAATTCTTTTTTCATTAAGAATCCTGAAGCTTTCACATTTAATTTAACACCTACCATACTACTATGAGCACGATGAGCAGTACCAAAAGCATCATTAATAAAAATATCAGCTAATTTTGTTAAATCATTTTGGAACTTCTCTACATCTTCTTTATTTGCTTTTACTTTGTTTCCATTAGCATCAACACCTTTACCTTCTTCTTCAATATGAAATCTTAAATTTTCTAAGAGAATTACTGAATTTTCTTTAGCTGCATTTATTTTATCTTCAACTTCTTTACCTACACAATCATTTAAAAATAATACTTCTTCTCCTAATAATCCTTTTAAAGTTTCAGCTACTGGCTTTAAGGTATATTTCTCATTTCTTAAACCATCTGGTCTACCACAATGGGATATTAATATAATTTTTGAAGCTCCTTCTTTCTTTAAATGATTAATTGTGGGTAATGTAGCAGTAATTCTGTTCGTATCTTTAATTATTCCATTTTCAATAGGTACATTAAAATCAACTCTTACTAAAACCTTCTTGTTCTTAATATCCTTTAGGTCACTAATGCTTAATTTGTTGCCTAACATTTTATCGAAGCTTCAAAAAAAAAAAAAAAAAAAAAAAAAAAAAAAAAAAAAATTAATATATTTTTATAATTTTTATATTTTTTAATATTTTTATATTTTTTTTTTTTTTTTTTTTTTTTTTA
>NC_033654.1:834739-839739 GCF_001601855.1 Plasmodium reichenowi | reverse complement strand
TGTAGTTAAACACAATTCATAGGAAAAACCATCTTCAATATATTTTTTACATTTTCTAACATTTTCAATATATTGTTCTTTTTGTACAATCGAATTAAATGATATTCTACTTGGTTCTTTGTTTGTATTTAACGAATTATTTTTATTATATATATTATTTATATTGTATTTTTCTTCATTTAATATATAATTATTTTCATATGTTTTTTCGATATCAATAAGAGCATCTAAGGTATTATACGTCCATTCTTTATTATAATTTTGTATATCCTTAAAGGTATCTAAGTCCTTTATATGATATTCATATGGAGTATTCGTCAAATTATTATGTTGATTATTTTTTTTCTTATCAACATATGGAAATTTGTCCTCACTTATTTTTTCACTATGTGTTAAGTATCTCTTAAAAGATTCTTCTTCTGGTTCTAACGAAATTAAATAAATATTATTTTTATACATATCCAAAGCCATCATATTTTGAGGACGTACAAAAACAGAAACAGGAAATATTTCTTCTTGTTCTATTTGTTTACATTTAGTATTATATAAATTTTTTATAGTTTCATATTTATACTCATAATTGAAAAATCCAAAGTAACCCATTAAGCAAGATGTCTTATTCTTAATAAAATCATTATCTTCTGTTGCATCATTTAAAAATATATATTTATCAGAATGATTATTTAAAAATTTGTTGTTGTTTTTATTTTCTTGTTTTTCAGATATATTATTACATTTAAGTTGGTTTATATATGTATCCGATTGTATATCTTGCTTGTTATATACTGTGTTCTTTTTTTCAAGTTCATTTTTATTATTTATTAAATTATGAAGATCTATATATTGATAATCTATGAGCATTTGTTTTTTAAAATATTCAATATTTTCATTCATATATTTAACAAGGCAATTATTTTCTTTACTCATATAATGTATATCATATATATCATATTCATTAGATTTATCAGATTTATTATTTATGTCATATTTTTCCTTTTTGCGTTTCCTTAAATTAAGAAGTAAGGTGTTTGCAGATATATTATCTTCTCCATCAATATAATATTCAATAATATCACCTAGTATCCCATCAAGATTACCCATATATGAAAATCTGGTATTTGTTATCAAATCAGTATAATCATATTGTAAGGACGTATTATTATCGTTTGATATTTCTTGAGATTTGTTATTTTTAATTCCATATAAAATTTCATTATTACTATCTAACCAAAAAGATATATTTTCTTTATATTTTCCAAGAAAGATATTTTTAAAAATATCATACGAAATCATACATAAATTATTTTTTATACCTACAACTTTAATAATTTTTATTTTCCATTTATATGGGCTGCATATGTTTCTGGAAATAGATATGGTTGTTTTATTTATATCATGTTTTAATATTTTTAATAAATTTTTTTTTTTTTTTTCATTATATTTTAATGTAATATTTTTAAAATTCTCAAAAAATGTATCACTGTATTCACTCTCGACAGATTCTGGATGATATTGTACAGTATAATAAGGTAAATATTTATGTTGTACTCCCATAATTATATATTCATCTAAATAATTAGAATAACATGTTATATTTAAAATATTTTGATTAATATCTGTATGATTTACTTTTAAAGAATTATAGCATACAGCCTTAAAATTATCTTCTATATTATTAAATAATTCGCAATATTTATTCTCCTCATTTTTACTTATATGTATTATATTTGTATTTCCATGAAACATATTTTTTACTTTCTCTATTTTATTCCCATAAAAGTAACATACTAATTGATGACCATAACACACACCTAATATTGGAATATTTATTTCATTCTTTAATAATTCTATAACAAATTTATCCTTCTTATCATTTAACATAGGGTTACCATACCCTGGAGATATAACAATATTATCTATTTTATCATAATAGTATTTCATAAAATCGTCATAACATATATCGTCTGCTTTAATAACAATGGGCTTTTCTTTGTTTACTTTAGTCAAATAATGTACGATGTTATATGAATAAGAATCATAAAAATCAATGAATAAGCTCACAACACTGGACTTCATATTTATAAAGCAATACACATAGGTGAGGGTATTAAAAAGATGAAATGTTGAGAAATTATTTTATATGTATGTGTAGATATATTGAACCAAATATATTAAATAAATAAATAAATAAATATATATATATATATTATAAATATATATTTTTCTTGTAAAAAAAAATTTTTTTTTTTTTTTTTTTTTTTTTTTACAATCTTTAAGTTTATTTTTATAAATCAAATGTAGAAAATATATATATATATGTGACACATCAAAATGGAAGCATTAGAAAAAAAAAAAAAAAAAAAAAAAATAATAATAATAATATAACATGTTTATATTAATTGAGTACAAATATATGATATACATTTAAATTATATTTTAAAAATCATTTATTTCGTACTTTTTCTTGGAACATAAAGCTGCATTGGGACACCAATCTGGATTAAAAAAGGGAAATTCAAAATAGTAAATCATGAATATAAATAAATAAATAAATATATATATATATATATATATATATATATTTTTTTTTTTTTTTTTTGGTCTGTAGTTATGAATTCACCTTTCGTATTGTCATACAATTTTTCAATGTCCTCAATGTTATATAATAAAGAACCTTGATTCTTTTTTTTAAACTTTTCATATTCATTACTCCATTTCTTACCCCTCATTATCTATTCACAAAAATAGAATATGTTAATGGAATATATATATATATATATTTTTATAAACAATAAAGTAATTTTTTTTATACACATTATATATATTACAATATTCCTGAATTTGCATCTTCCTTTGTTAGCTATTAAACCAACAGCTCCCTACAAAAATATACACATGGGGAAAAATATAAATGTAAATGTATGTATTTATGTATGTATGTAATTACTGTACGAAAGAGAAAAAAAAAAAAATTTAAAAAGAAAAAAACTAATTAATATATAATATTATAAATTCTTGTACCTGCTTATTCTCATTATAATCTGTTTCGTCATCACTTTTTCGTAAATATTCAACGGATAAGTTTCCATATATTCCTGCTTTTATTTTGATATCCTTTAATATTTCTTGAACAAATAATACATACCATTGATCGTTTTTTATTTTTAATTCCTTAAATTCTAAAAGAAATATAAATATAATTATTTTTATTTTTTTGCAAAAGGATATTGAAAGGGTTCTTAAATATAAGAATAAATATAGAATATGCACATATATATATATATATATATATATATATTTTACCTTTTAGAATTATTAATTCACCATCTTTAACATGAGCTAATTTCAACACTTTCTTGTCAATCATTAAAGTCCAATAGTTACGTTCACCAACAATACGAAATATAAAACCACAGCTTTGAGCATCGTTCATTTGTACTTCTAACTGAGCTATGGTTTTCTAAAATGAATGAACAAATATAAAAAAATATATATATATATATATATATATATATATATATATATATACATGTATATATTTTATTTTTTCATTTATTTTCATTATATATTATATTACCTTACAAAAAAAGTCTTTCTTTATTAAGGACGTTCTTGTTGACATTCTAAAATATATTAAAGAAAATTTTTTTTTTTTTTTCCTTTTTTTTGTTAAGAAAGAAATATATAATAATAACATTTGTATATAATAACCTATTGTCTAACCATCCGAAAGGAAATGGATGATTCTATAAATATTAATATATATATATATATATATATATGTTCATATATATTTTTTTATTAATATAAAATTATAAGGTTATTAATTTCATACAGGTTCCCGACAGCTATCTTTTGCCGTATATTCTATGATAGCTTCCTCATTATGAATAGTCCAATTATCACTTTGTAACCACCCGTCATCTTATATAAATAAATATATTTTCATAAATTTTAAATTAATAATAACAGTAAAAGTAATTAAAACAATACATACAAATATATATATATATATATATATTTATACAATATTACATTTCAGCTCTATACTATGTTTAATTACTCAAATTAATGGGATCATAGGATGGTTTCAAGAAATATTCACGACAGCTTTATAATATAATAATAAATTATACATATAAATATAAATATATATATATATATATATTTTAATTTATGTATATATTTCGAAAGAAATAACTACCCTCCTAAGAAATAAAAAGAATATAATTTTTTTTGTTTCAAACATGTATATATATATATATATATATATATATTTACATTTATATTTTATTCCCTTAACTATAATTTAAGTGTTTTTTAAAATATTTAGGGTTCTCAGAAGGGTACAATCTAAAAAATTAAAGAAAAATAATTGACAATATATTTTATATCAACACATCTATACCATAGTTATATAACTTTTAAGATAAAAAAAAAAAAAAATTTGTGAATCCTGCCCTCAACCGAAAAAATAAAAAATCAAATTATATAATAAAAAAATATTATATACATAATAATATAAATCGCCTTATTAGACAGAATTCTTATAGAAGAAATTCTTTTTTTTTTTTTTTTTTTTTTCTTTTATTACACATTAGTTAGCCATGTAAGAACATTAATTTTGCTTTGCAAAAATCTATTATTATGTGATTGAAAAGAGGAATCCTTAAACTTTTCACATTTATAACAACAGAAAAAAAAAAATGTAAGAAGTATGACCTTCTTAAGCATTTTTATCAAATATTTTAATATATAAAAAAATAAAAATAAAGAAAAAAGACAAAATATTAAAAATAAAATAGTTCTATATAAATTTATTAATTACAATATTATTATTCACAATACAATTATTTACAGTTTTTTTTTTTTTTTTTTTTTTTTTTTGTTCTTTGTATTTGTTTATGTTTTTATATTCACAAGATAAATTATATATAATAATTAAAAAATGATATTTATGAGAATATAATAACATATTAAATAATGATTAAGATGAAAAA
>NC_033654.1:818168-834639 GCF_001601855.1 Plasmodium reichenowi | reverse complement strand
TTTTTTTTTTTTTTTTATTTTTTTTTTTTTTTTTTTTTTTTTGAGGATTTATACCTTGATAAAGTTATTATTTATATTAAATCCACATACGCTTAATTATAATATGATGTTTTTTTTTGTTTTTTTTATTTTATTTTATATTATTTATTCTTTTTTTTGCTTTTTGTATTAAAAATAAAATTTTATACGTTTCTTCTTTTTCATTCCTAAATATATGTATATATATATATATGTGTTTAATTTTTTAATACATTTTTTTCGTGAGATAAATCTTTAATATTTTCCCACGTGAACGTATCTCCTTCTCTTCCAAAATGTCCATAAGCAGATGTTTTTGAAAAAACCGGTTCTGTTAATTTTAATTCTTGAATAATAAAACCTGGTCTAAGATCAAAATTTCTCAAAATGATTTGTTCTAAATCATAATCTGTATAGCCTGTGCTTACGGTACCATAAGAATTAACATTAAGTGATATGGGGTTAGCAATACCTATGGAATAAGAAGCTTGTACTAAGACACGTCTACAAAATTTGTTAGCAACTAGAGATTTGGCTATAAAACGTAAATAATAAGCAGCTGAACGATCGACTTTGGATGCATCTTTTCCTGAAAAGGCACCACCACCATGAGCTCCCCATCCTCCATAGGTATCACAAATAATTTTTCTTCCAGTTAAACCTGCATCTGCTGCTGGTCCTCCAAGAACAAATTTTCCAGATGGGTTCAAATAATATAAGGTTTCATTATCTAGTAATTTTTCTGGAATAACATATTTGATAACATTTTCCATCAAATCGGCTTTTAATTGTTCATATTTTATATCTTCAGCATGTTGAGTTGAAATAAGAACAGTATGAACACGTAAAGGTTCCAAATGTCCACCACAACTACCCTTATTTTTATATTCTATAGTTATTTGTGTTTTACCATCAGGTCCTAAATAAGGTAAGATACCTAATTTCCTAACTTCAGTTAACCTCTTACCTAATAAGGTAGCATAATGATGTGTTAAAGGCATATAATTCTCAGTTTCATCAGTAGCATAACCAAACATAATTCCTTGATCTCCTGCTCCTATTAATTCTGGTGACCTATTTTCATGTACACATTGAGCTATATCAGGAGATTGTTCATCTATAGATACTTTTATCTTTGCCGTTTTGTAATCTAAACCTTTACTTTCATCATCATAGCCAATGTGTTTTAATACGTCTCGTGTAACCTTGTCATAATTTACCTTAGCCTTTGTAGTTATTTCTCCAAATATAAAAATATAATTCTTTTTAGCACATACTTCACATGCAACCTTGCTATATGGATCCTCACGTAAACAACTATCTAAAATAGCATCAGATATCTGGTCACATATTTTATCTGGGTGTCCTTCATTCACTGATTCAGATGTGAATAAAAAGTTTCCTCTTTTAATTTTCAGCTGACTCATTTTTTTTTTTTTTTTTTCACGGTATGCTAAAAATCTGTTGTACTTTTAGATAATCAGGAAAAATAAAATAAAAAAATAATTTTTATAAGGTACAAAAATAAAAATAATTAATATATATGAAAGAAATGAAAAAAAGAGAAAAAACGTAAATTATGTATGTAAATATATATTATATATATCACAATAAAATACTTAACAACATAATTAAAAAAATATCCACATAAATATATATAATATATTCACAAACTTTCATATATTTTAAAAAATTTTAAATATATATATATATAATATCTGAAACAAATTATTAATAAATAAATGAAATATATATATATATATATATATATATATATATATATATATATATATTATATAATATAATAAAAGGAAAAAAAAAATTAAAACCCTTTAAGAATTAAATTTTATGTAATTATAAAATTTAATTAAACAATTAAAACTAATATCCTTTTTTGTTTAAAAAAATAAAACATATATATAAATATATATATATATATATATGTGTATATATTTTATTATTTTTGCTACTTTTTTTTTTTTTTTTTTTTTTCCATAAACACATTAAATATATATATAATAATATAATTTCCTTTTTTTTTTTTAATATATTAATAATATTATAATCATAGCTTTATGTATATATAATATTATATATTATTTTATATAAAACAATAATTGAAAAAAAATAATTTAAAATGAAAAATTGTATATCCTATTATATTTTATTTACTTTTTTGGTGTATTTTAACTGATAATTTTATATTAAATTTTAAAAAAATTTTTTTTTTTTTTTTTTAAATATATATAAATATATGAAATATATTTTTTAATTTATTATGATATATAATATTATATTTATATATATATTTTTATATATTGTATACAGCAGGAAGATGAAAAAAAATAATTAAAAATCAAAAAATATTGTATCACATGCTATTTTATTTATTTTTTCGTGTATCTTAAATAATATGTTTGTTAAAAAGTTTCTTTCAATATCTTTTTCAAATATATATATAAAAAATATAAAATATATTTTTTTAATTTACTATTATATATATTTAACATATATAATATAATATGACTTTTTTTTTTTTTTTTACTATTAATAAATATCTCTCATGCAGTTTTTAATAAAAATTATTTACTTCATATGAACTTATATTTATTTTTATATGTGGTGATATAAAAATATATTTATTTATATAATATTATATATATATATATGAATTATTAAAAACGTATTTGTTTCATTATATATTAATAAAGGAATAATAATATATTTTAATTATATAACATATAATATTATATTAAAATACAAATGAGACTATAAATTCTTATGGAAATAAATAATATTATAAAATATATTTATATTATATATTTATTATATTTCTTAAAGTATAAACAAATATTAATATGATTCTTTGGTACATATTTCTTTTTACGCATATATATATAATATATAAATTTTTTAAAATACATAATAATTTATATTTTTGTAATATATATTATATATATATTTATATTATATAATATAATTTATGTTTATATTTTCTTTTTTAATTAACATATTTACTACGTTTATTATTTTTTATTTATTTATATTGCAAAATGCGAATTTTATTACTATTTTTTTTTTTCTATGCATAATGGAAAAAACTAGAGGTTCAAAAAAAAGAAGGTGGTTCACTATGGGGTTTATTTATATAAATAATATAGTTTTATTTTATATATTTTATAATTAATCTTTTCTTATTATATCATAAAATTCGGGGGGAAAAAAAAACAAAATAAAAAAATGTGTTTTATAATAATTAATATAATTATATATAATAATATATTTTATATTGAACGTACAAAAGGCCGAAAACAGTTTATTTTTCTGTCATATTTTTAAAATAGGAGAAAATAAAAAAGTTTTTTTATATGACTTTTTTTCTTTTTTATAATAATAGATGGGAAATATAAATGGGTTATATTATAAATATATATATATATATATATATATATATATATATATATGTATATATATTTATTTATTTATTTATTTATTTTAAATTTAAAAAAAGAATAAGGGAAATTAATAAATGTAAGTAAATTAATATATGTATTTATATACATATAATTTATGTGTGATATTCTGTACCTTGTAAATATACTCGTTATAAAACATTATCCATTATTTTATTTATTTATTTATTATTTTTTTTTTTTATTTGAATATATAAATAAATATAAAAATATGTTAAAATAGGAAAAATTAAAAATTATGTGAATTTTTTTTTTTTTTTTAAAGAGACAAATAAATGGATTATATATATATATATATATATATATATTATATATAATTGCAATGTATTTTTTAATTTATATAGTTCTCTTTGAAATTTTACAAATATAAATATATTTAATGTGATAATACAAAATGTGATTCTTTAAAAAGCATCGTTTTTTTATAAAAAAAAGAAAATATACATAAATATATATATATATATATATATATATGTTATTTATCCGTACATATATTAATTATTAAAATATATGTCCATATTCCTTGATATATGATGGAGTTATATGAAAATAAAATTTATGAATGTTTTATTCCTATACGTATATTTATGAATAAATCGTAAGAACCTTTTTAATTCACAAGATACACGAGATAAAATAAAATAATAAAAAATATATATATATATATATATATATATATTTTTAAATATATTTATTTATATATGTGTTGTTTCATTTTTTTTTTAATTTCGGTCAAGTTATTTTTTCAATGTGTTAGTAAAAAAATAAAAAAATAAAACAAATAGCATCATGTTATATGTTGTTAAATTTTTATTTATACGATAATATGACACACAATACAAAAATGTAATATATATATAAATCAATAAAACATATATAATATATATATATATATATATATATATAACTATGTCCATGTTTAATTGCTTTTGTATTTTCAGTTGTCCTTATTTTGTTCCATTTCTTCAAATAATTCTTCACAAAGAGAAAGATTTGGATATTTAAATTTCTCACTTTTATAATCTTCATTATTCTTAATAGATTTTTTTATAAATTCAAGTACGTGAAAATCAAAGGCATTTAATAATTCATCAGTTATTTCCAAATCATATTCTACATTTAATGAACTCATATTTTTTTTCCATAAAAAGGGTAAGAAATTACTATACGATATATTATCCTTTGAAGCAATACTTCCAACGTATGCATTGCTCAATGGCCTCTTGTTCCTACAAATTTTTATCATCTAAAGGAAAAAAAAAAAAAAAATATATATATATATATATATATATATATATGGATGTTAATAAATGTATAATATATATTTTAATATATATATTACCTGTCCCGAAAAAATGTGAGAATTCTCAACCCAGTTTGTGTATCTCTCTTTTACTTCATCGGGAACTCCTTCAAACTATTAAATAAATAAATATAAACATACACACATATATTTATATATATATATATATATATATATATATATATATATATTTTATATTAACATGTAATAAAAATAAAAAAGAAAATCCATTGTAAAAAAAAAAAGATGATCAATACATTTACATTTCAATGTTCATAAATTTTTTTTTTTTATTTCATACCTTATCATTTGGCTGCTCCTCATTAATGTCATTATTAGCCATATGGTTTTGTACACTATTCAAAAGGCTTGAAAAATTAATATTTGGCATAGGGGGTTGTGATATGTCACTTTGATTTTCAATAATATTTACATGATCATATTGATTATTTATAATATTATTTACTATATTTAAGCTTGCATTAATAGGTGTATTTTGTCTTTCTTCATAACTATTAATATTATTATCATTATTATTATCATCATCATCATCGTCGGGTTCTACTACATAACCTTTGTTATTTTGTCCTTTTTGTAATTGTCTTTCTTTTTCTTCATCAGATTTGTCATATATATCATCTATATTACTATCATAATAAATGAAATTATCATTTACAAAATCATCATTTACATTTCCTTTCTCTTCACCATTCGTATCATTTTTATTATCATTAATTATTTCTTTATTTTGACTAGACATTTTATTATCTTCATTTTGTATATGATCTGCATCATTACCTGTACTTTCGTTTAATTTATTTGATGCATTTTCATTAAGCAGATTATTCTTTTTTTCTTGTTTTTCTTGATGACTACTTGTTGCATCACTAAAACTATCGCTCGGACTTTTACTTTTATAAGAAGTAGTATCTTTAAATAAATTATTTTCATTTGAAATTTTTTTTTTATAATGATTTTTTTTTTTTTTGTCTTTATCATCATTTGTTTTTTTATGGCTTTTATGCGATAAATGTTTTCCTCCTTGTTTATCTAACTGCACAAAAGGGTTATTATTATTAATATAATCATTATTATTATCATTATTATTATTATATTCATTGTTATGATCATTTTCATTGATGTTATCATGCATACTTTGTTTACCTCGTGTTTTATATCTTTCCATATAATTATCATGATTTGATAATTTGTGAGCTCTACTACTTCTATAATTATCTTCTTTTCCATTCATATGATAATTATTTCCTCCTTCTTTGTGACTTACTGAATAATCTCTTCTAAGGATCATATTTTTATTATCAGAAACATACGGTAAAAAGTTTTTATAATAATCTTCAAATTCTTGTTGTAAGTTGGTACGGTTCGCACTATTTCTCATATCATATGGTAGAGGATAATAATTATTGCGATTCACATTATTATTAACATTATTTGTACTACCATACATATCAGCATTTATATTCATATTACTAGTACTATTATGATATGTGCTATTTCTAAAAAATCGATTAGGATAATAATAATAATTATTATTATTATTATTATTAATAGGTTGATTCATACCATGCATATTATTATTTCTATATATAGGATCATTATTATAACTATAAAAATTAGTATTCATATTATTATGCATACGATTATTATTGTTATTAGAAAAATACAAATTTCTTATTTGTCTCAAGAATTCATGATTTATAGATCCTGGATATCTATTATATGAATTCGTAAAATTTTGATAATAGAAATTATCATAAAAAACATAAAAAAAATTTGATAATCTAGAAAATACAACGGATGCTAATGATAAAATTAAACTAATTCTCGAAAAAGATGCCATGGTTATATCATTATTAAGTATATTTGCATGATTAAATTGTATTATAATACTATTAATTATATTATTAATATGCACAAATAAATAGAAAAATACATATATAGAATTAGAATTATAATAAGAATGTATATATGATGATAAATCTGGTCTTCTATATCCTGTTTCTTCTTCTAATAATAATAATAACTGTTCTATAACTCTCCAAGGAATATTTATTTCAACATTGTTATATTCAGAATCATTAATATCATTTAAACATTTCATATGACTTCTTCTTATAGCACTATTTCTTCTATTATTACTAGTCATTTGTATAGATCTCATATTTGCAGACACTGAGTTTTCTGATGATAAATATTCTCCATCTTCTATATTTTCATCATTAAAAACAATTCTTGAATTTCTTCTTAATGAATCGTTTCTAATCAATTGATTATTTCTTTCTATATCATTAAATGGTACAATATTAGCATAATTATTTTTTGAAAAATAGCTATCCTCTATACCTCCAGAATAACATTCATTCGAATTTTTTATTAAATTCGACATGTCCACAATATTTTTTGATGTAGCTATATTTGGATTATATATATTATTACTATTATTAAGATCAACTGTATTGTTATTGTATATATTTTTCATATATTGTTCTCTATATTTTTTATTTTTCATATTATCTTTGATATTATCTTTTTTTTTGTTTTCATTTTTCTCTTTGCTTTTTTTTTCATCTTTTTTCTTTTTTTTCATCTCTTTACTTTTTAAATAACACTCTAATTTAATATCTTTCCCATTATCACATATTTCGCTGACGTCATCTCTTTGATAAATATGTTTACTTTTCTTCTTTTTATTCCTTTCATTCTTCAAGTCTTTTATTATTGTAGGAGCTCCTATGAATGGATACGTATATTTGCTGAAATTATTACTATGAACGAATTTATGTGGTGCTTGATATGGACCTACCATATTCATATTATTTACATGATTCATTGGGTTCATATTATACATATATGGATAATGAAAATTTGGATCTAACAAGTTATCATATTCATTTCTGAATCTATCATCTCTTCTAATTCTTTCAACATAAGCATCTTCATTAGGAGATATGCTACTATTGGAATCATAATATTTTTTCTTTTTATGTTTATTTGTGATTTTTGTTTTGTTTTTTTTTTTCAGATCATTATATTTTTTATTTTGTTCATTTTCTACATCTTCTTCCTCATCTTCATCCTCATCTTCTTCATCATCATCTTCACCTTCCTCTTCATTATTACTAGTATACAAAGCTGAATATGAACTATTTGATTTTTTCCCATCTGAACTACTTCCAGAATTATTCGAATTGTATTCATGTTTTGCACGTATTTCATTTTTTTGATATATTTTTTTATCATTAATCTTATTTTTTCTTTTTTGTTTTTTTTCTAAATCTTCTTTTTCATCATAATTTTCTAATTTTTTCTCATCACTTTTATATTTTTTTTCATCACTCTCATATTTTGTATCATCTCTCTCATATTTGTTTCTATGGATGTCAACAGAGTTCTTATTATGGAAATTATCTTTGTGTTTATCATCTTGTTCTTCATCATAAATTTTTGTATCGTTTTTGTTATCTTTATAATAATCTCGTTGATTGGTAGATTTTTCTTCTTCTATAATTTCTTCTTCTTTTACATTTCTTTGTTTATTATCTTTCTTTCCGTTTGGAATAAAATTGGATGTACTATTACTACTTCCACGACTGTCTTTGTTTAGTGATGTTTCTGTATTTTTTTTATGTTGGTTCTTTTCTTCTTCATTAATATTATTATGGCCACTATTATTATGATTATTATTATTATTATAAGCACTATTATTATTATTATTAGTTGTTGTATTATTTTTTTCTCCGGTGTTTTCCCTTCTCTGATTAGCATTCATATTCATATCTGTCATATTCTGGTTCATCATATTAGTAAATATATTTTCATGTGCATTTGCTGCACTAGTAGCTGCAGCAGCTGCTGCTCCATAAATAAAATTTGGGTTTATATTAACTTGACTCATTATATCGTTTAATAATGAGCATATATTATTTTGTCCCATCAAATCATTTTCCATATTATCATTTCTTGATAATCTCATATGCGTAAAATAAAATGGTATAGATGAACTGTTTGGTATATTATTATTACTTGCTTGGTTTCCACTATTTGACTGATTCATATTAGGTATAAAATTAAAATTTAATGGTTCATTCACATGTTCATAAGTCCTATTATTGCTCATATTATCATTAACATGTTCTGCATTATTATTACTATTATTATTATTATTGTTTGTATTATTATCCTTTTTTCTAACAACTAAATGTATTATATGATCATTCTGTATATTATAATCATATAATTTTTTTTCATTTAATAAACATTGTCCTTGATATATTAATCTTATATCGTTTATATTAACATTTCTCTTTTCAGCAATTATACTTTTTAATTCTTCTATATTCATATCATCTTTTACATTTAGTTCATATTCTTCATTGTTTATGCTTTTTATTTTTATCTTTATTGTATTCCTTTCTTCGGCCATTGTTTATATTATTCTTATAGGAGGTATGTAATAATGTTATATATATATATATAAATAAATATATATGAAAATATAATCTAATTTTTCTAATTAATCTTATATATATATATATATATATATATATATTTATTTATTTATTTATATTTATTTATTTATTTATATTTATTTATATTTATTTATTTATTTACTTATATATATTACAATATATTATTTATATTTACTTCTTTATTTATCAATTTAATGTTACATATAAAAAGCTGTTATAGTTCTCAACAAATTTTCATTAAATAATTCAATTATAAATTAAAAAAAAAAAAAAAAAATTGTAAAAAATATAAGCATACATATATAAATATATAACAATAATATTATTATTTCTATATATATATTATTACATAATAATAAAATAATACATATATTCTCTTAAATATTTTCATATCATATATTTTACTATATTATTTTTTTTTTTTTTTCTTGATATTTTTTTATGAATACATATTTTATATTTCAAGAAAATACAAATGTTTATTTTTTTTATTTTTTATCTATATATAAAAATAAATGAGGAAAAAAAAAAACATTTCAGTTTTTTTAAATTAAAAAAGAAGTACATAAGAAATAATGTAAATAAAATAAATGAAATATATTATTATATATAATATATATTATATATTATATATATAATAATAGTTTTTTTTTTTTTTTTAATGTATTTGTTAATATCTTATAAATATAATAATTATTTTATAATATATATTTTTAATATACAATATATATATGTATTAAACATATAAAATATATTTTATTTTTAAGGATGTACTCAATTGTTTATATACTTATGAATAGAAGAATATTGTCAATAATATTTTTATTTTTAAATATACATATATATCATAATTTGTATATATAATATATATAATATATATATATATATATTTTACTTATTTATATATATTATATATATATTATAATATAATATATTATATATATATTTTTATATATTTTTTAATTTATGTTAGAATAAAAAACATATAAGTCATGCTGCTCTTTTCTTATATAAAAATATTATATATTTATATAATATTATAAAAACAATTTTTATGATATATTGTTAAAAAAAAAAAAAAAATGTAAAAATATTTTATATTATTTTTATTTTAGAAAATATATTTTTTGAATTCACATGAATACATCAATATAAAATATGTAAATATTATATATATTATATATATATATATATATAATATTTATATTTCACCGTTTAAAAAAATAGAAGTGTGGTTAAATATTTGAAGAAGTTTATTTATTATATAAGTTATTTATTTTATATGACATTCATAGGGTTCCATTTTTATTGTTCTATATATAAAATATTGTACTTATTTTTATTACATCAAAATGCTTAAATAATGTTATATATATATATATATATATGTTCTGTCACATATAAAATAAGCAATATAAAACGAATAGTATTGAAACAAATATTTTTATTTTTAAAAAACACATTGTTATATTACATCTCATAAAAAAAAAAAAATAAAAAATAATGAAGCGTTTTTTTTTTTTTTTTTTTTTTTTGTAAATCTAAAGAAATTCCTTGATTTAAAAAATATTTTAACTATAACGTATTTTATCATATATACATATATATATATATACATATATACATATATACAATATTACATATATGTGTGCGTATTGTCGTATGTTATTTTATAAAGTGTATGAGTATCCATATCATTTTATAAGTATATTTAATGTGATAAGAAAATATAGTACTATTTGTTTAAGAATAAAATTAAGTTTATATATATTTTATTGTAATTAGGATAATAATAAAACGAAAAAGATAAAAAAATATATATATGATAACATGTAATTTATTTATTGTGAAAATAAAAATATAAATGTCTATATATATATATAAATGAGAAGGTATAAAAAATATATATATATATATATATATATATATATATATATATGTTTATTTATTTATCTTATTTTTTTAATTTTGACACTTTTGGACAAAGTATTTATTACATTAAAAAAAAAAAAAATTATAATAATAATAAAAGTGACAATAATAATAATTATTATTATATGTATGTATTAGTAATCTTCCTAAGATTAATATTAATTATAATCAGTACGATTAAAAGTGGTATATATTTCCTTGTATATATAATATATATTGTATAAACATTGACATATATATATATATATATATATATATGTGGATATTTTATTTTTTGGTTTCATTTTACTTTGCTTAAGAAGGAATCCATGATTTCAATTTGAAAGTATTCATCACGCTTACCTTTTAAATAATCCATATAACACGGATTAAATGAATAAGATATTTTATATGAATAAATGTATCCATTTTCTTCTCCTATTAATATAACTTCATTGAATTTATTTACACAAAGTTTTCTTAATTTCCTTTTTTTTGTTATAATTTCACAAATTATTTCTTTATTTATGTCTATGCTTAAATCATATATGTGCAATTTGCCGGTTCCATTGGAGCTTATAACAAAAAAGCAGGTGGATAAAGAAGGAGACCACTTAACATCATATACGCACTAAAATGAAATAAAATGAAATAAAATGAAATAAAATAAAATTAAATAAAATAAAATAAAATGATATAAAAATAAATAAAATAAAATAATACATAAAATTATTTAGTACACACATATATATATATATGTATATTATATATATATATTTATTTATTTTGTACCTCCTTGATATCAAATATTATTAAGGATGTTTTCCTGCTTTGAGCCCATATTCTTATTGTCCAGTCATAAGAAGAAGATATAAAAATGTCCCTTTTAAATTTGTTATAAGATAAAGAATTTATCGACATAGTATGCTCATTATATATATTTAAGTAATGATCTGAATATGTACTTGAGTATAGATATATTTTTCCTTTATTAGTTCCTATAAGGAATAAATTGATTTTAAAAGGATTAAAATCTATACATGTAATAGATTGTGTATGTATTATATTCAACGTATTATTATAATCGTCAATATCTTTTTCTAGAGTTAATAATTTTTCTCCCACTGTAAATTTATGATTATATTTCCACTGATATATATATCCATCATATGAGACAGAATAAAATATTTTTATTTGAGGGTGAAATATAATTTGTGAAATAATATCTCTATTATATAATTCTTTAAAATTACTTTCAAAAATTAAAGATTCTTTTTTATTTTTTTTTAAATCATATATACATATATTTCCATTAGACAAACCAACAATTATTATAGATGTATTTATAGTAGACCATTCAATAGAATGTATATGAAAATTTGTCTTAAGAAAATGTTCAGGATTTTTTGTATTTTTAAATGTAAAACAACATAATATTCCCATATTTATTTTAAAATCATTATTTTTAAAAGATATAGCAAATAAATCCTCATACAATGGATGGAATTTTATATCTGTTACAACTAATTGATATGTATTTAATGAAAAAATCCATAATTTTGTTAAAATATTTTTATTATTTTTATTTTTATAGCATAAATATATTTCTTCTTCATTATTTTTATTATATATTCTATCCATTAATTTTAATGTTTTTAAAAAATTCTTTTTATATAATATTTTTTTATCATTCTTTTTTATATTATTATCATGATATATAAAATTTAATTGTTTATGTTTTTGTTCATTAATATCTTTATAATTTATAAAATATAATTCATGTTTTCCACTTATAGATTCTTTTTTTATTCTTTTTTTTTTATCCCCTTTTCTCATTTGTTTTGTTTTTCTAGTCTCATTATTTTTATTTAATTTATCTAAATGGTTTTTATTTTTCTTTAATTTTTCATCAAGGTATGAACAGTCTTTATATTCCTCTTCTTTATTATATTCTTCAATCATATTACTATCATAATTATCCTTTTCATTTTTTATACTGCTTTTATTTATTTCTACATTTTTATCATTATCATAAATATTACCATCATTATAATCATCATTATCATTATTATCGTCATTATCATAATCTTCATAATTATTATCATCATAATAATTATAATCATCGCTACCATCTTCATAGTTCTCCTTATTATTCTCAAACTCATCATTATCACTAAACATATATGTTTTGTTACTACATGAGGATTCAGAAGAAAATAAAATACCCCCTATCTTGTCATCATCTGAGCACTCTCCTGAATATGAGCTTGATGCATGATCAGAAAGTAAGCCCATGCTTAAAGAATTATTCTTTTTGCTTTTATCATCATTGTCTTTCTTATCATTATTATATTTTTCCTTGTCCTAAAAAAGAATATATACACACATATATAAATATAAATATAAATATATATATATATATTCAATTATATATTTTTTCTTTTTATTTCTTACATTTCCGTCTGTTCCATTTGAAATTTTTTGAAATTCATGCAGATATGCATCGTATATTATTGACTGTGAAACTAAAGAAAAAAAATATAAAAAAATTAAATCCCAAGAATGGAATATATACATACATACATATATATATATATATATATATATATATATATATATATTTTATTATCCCAACCTGTGTCACATATTTCGTTTATTTCTTGTGGTTCAGTTTTAGTACATTCATCTCTTTAAAAAAAAAAAAAAAAAAGTAAAGAATATTATATTATATTATATTATATTATATTATATTATATTATATTATATTATATTATATTATATTATATTATATTATATTATGTTATATTTATTGTTTCCCCTTTTTTGAAATATGGAGAAGAAAAAAAAATTATATTTTTTTGTACTTAAATGATCTTGGCACTGTTTGGGAATATCTATCAATATAATCAAAACAATTTTTAGGCTTATGATAAATATAATCTAGAAAATTAAATGAATATATATATATATATATATATATATAGATATATATGTATGTATTAATGTGATATATTTTCAAGGTATCTAATTAACCGTTATCTTTTAGAAGAGTAAAAGCATTTGCTTTTTCTATTTTTTTTTTTATTAATTCGATTTGTTTCTTTCCTTCGTCACTGTCTTTCCTTACCAAACAGCTACATTATAAACAGGTACATATATATTATTTTTTTGTATATGTGTAAATATATACATATATATATATATATATATATATATATATATATATATATATATATATATGATTTATTTTATTATTTTTTTTTTTTTTCTAACGATTTTATATCTAGATGAAAAACGGTGTGGTCAATATTTTCTATTGTCACAAATTGTTCATTTGAGAAAGAATATTCTACAAGGTTGGTAAATGCCCTTGGATTCTTTGGAAATAAAAATCGACTGAACGTCTCGTTTTTCTACATAAAGGGAAGTATTATATATATATATATATATATACAAAAATAAATATATACATAAATATTTTTATATTTATCTTTTACTACATTATTTTTTATGGATGCTTTCCTTTTGTCGTTTTCTGCATCTTCCGTTGATGTAACTTTTATATCCCCTGTAGTGCCTTGAACTTTTTTTTTTTTCTTTTTATCTAAATTGGATTTCATTTTTTTTTTTTTCTCTAATAAGTTAATTTTATTTATATTTTAATTTATAACTTATTTATTTATTTATTTATTATTATTTTGTTTTTCTTAAATGCATACTTGTAATAAAGTTACAATATTTACATTAATATAAAAGTGTATACACATAATGAGGACATATGATGTATGTATCTCTTTTTCACTAATAAAAATATAATATATATATATATATATATATATATATATATATAATGTATATATGTTTATATCGTCCGCATTTTTTAGGAGCACATATATATATATAATATTATTACATTTTATTATATAGAATTTCATTGAAGTAATAAGGAAAAAAAGACAGACACATATCAATATTTTTAATTTAAAAACTTAATTTTTTAGTGTTATATTTTTTTTATTTAATTATTTATAAGCAATTAAATATATTATTAATTTTTAAATGATAATACAAATTAAAAAAAGGAAAAAGAAAAAAGAGGAATATATTTTTTGTATATATTATATATATTTATGATTATAAGTAAACATCTCAAAAGTGAGAGTTAGATGCTATTTTAAAAATATATAATATATATATATATATATAATGTCACATTTAAAAAAAAATATAAAAGTTTATAAAAAAGTTAAAAATTTAAAAAGGTAATTTTGTATAATGAACAAAACAAATTGGGTAGGAATAAACATATATAAATATATTCATTAAAAAAAAAAAAAAAATATTAATTGTCCACATATATATATATATGTGGAGTATATTTTCCACATCTTTAGTTACACATAATCATTGAATCTACAAATTTGCTCCTGTTTTTATACTTCTGTAATACCTTTTCTGAATTTCTAACTATATGTTCGTATGTTTGTTTTTCCATATCAATAAAATCAAAAATGTTAAAATGAATTTTTTCAATTTCTTCAATTTGTGGAAATTCATTTTCTTGTTCTTTCGTAGATTCCTGTACTTTTTTATCTGCTTTTTCTTTTTTACTTTTTTTTGCTGGTTGTGTTTTTTTCTTCTCTTTTTCGGTTTTATTAGTTTTTTTTGATTGTATTAAATCGGGGAATAATTCTTCTTCTTTTTTAGGAGTTTGTTTATTTTTTAAAGCTTCTTTTTGTTGTAGTTGTTTAATTGCTGAGGGTACAAATAATTTTTTGGGAGTTACATTTTTATTTTCTATATCTTTATTTTCAATTTTTTTTGTATCATTTTCACCTACTACTTTTGGCTTTGTGACTACTGATTCTTTTTTCTTTGGCTGTTCTTTTTTTTTCTCTTTTTTCTTTTCTTTCTTATCATTATCTTTTTTATTATTTGCACTCCAAACATTTACATTCTTACGTTCATCTAACAATTTTTTTGTTTTATATTCTTGCATATTAATTAACTTGATTTTAACACAATCATTATTTAACGATGAAACATCATTATTTCCGCCTACCTCATTTTCTGAGGAATTATTCCCATCATCCTTGATGTTCTTCTTGGATATTAATAGGCTGCTGAGGTTAAGCATTTTGCTTTTATATACTCTCTAAATTAATATGTATATATGTATATATATTTCGCCTATATTGTATATATATGTATATGTTATAAATACAAATAAAATATGTTTTATATATATATATATATATATATATATTTTTTTTTTT
>NC_033654.1:815143-817768 GCF_001601855.1 Plasmodium reichenowi | reverse complement strand
TGATATTTTTAATATTAATTATTATTTTTTTTTTATTTTATTTATTTTTATTTTTTTTTTTTTTTTTTTTTTTTTTTTTTTTTTTTTTTTTTTTTTTTCTAATTTCTGTTCCTTGATATGTTAATACATTATAATTAATATTATATATCTCTTTCCTTACGAATTAATTTTCTTTAATTATTATTAAAAACAATTTATATATTTATTATATATTTCTCATTTATAAGATTAATCAATGATTATTTAAAAATATATAATAAATTTTTTATGAACTTTTTTTTTTGTTTTTTTCTTTATTAATAGAATGCAACATAATATTTTACCAGGAAAAATAAAACAAAATGAATTATATATATTATATTATATTTATATATATAATTCATATAATTTGTACAAATATTTATATATATATACTATCCTTTTAAATATGTACATATATAATAATATATTATGTATATATATATAAAACTGTTATGACCCGAATATAATATTGCATCGAATTTTTTATTATGCTGTTTTTTTTTTTATAATTTTTTTTTTTAACATTCATTAAAAAATATATATAATATATATATATATATAATTGAAATTTTGTGGAAAACAGTAATATTTTGTAAAAATAATAAAATTATTTTATGAAAATTTTATTATTTATTATTTATTACTTTTTAATATATATATATATATATATAATGAATAAATGTATTTAATCTGAACAAGCTAAAAGTTGCCTCTTTTTTTTTTCTTTTTGACTAAAGAGGTATTATTAACGCTTTTTTCATCCGTTTATCTATAATGAGATATAATATAATATTTTTATTTTTATAAACGTTCTTAATATTTTGTGGAAGTTATAATTATTATTTCTACATTTGAAATATATGTAAATTATATAATATAGTATTATATTATTTTAGATATTTCTATTGTATGAATATTCACATGAAGATAAGTGAATATATTAAATAAAGTATATGTTCATTTTAAGTAATATTATGTAACATTCTTATGTTCATATTAAGGAGACATTTTAAAAGAATTATAATAAGTCGTATGTAATAAAATACATCAATATATATATATATATATATATATATATAACCCTTTTCATTGTGAAATAATGAATAAGAAAGAAAAGAAAAAGTTAAGATATATGACCAAGGAGAAACGTTTCTCCATAGGGGAGATAGAAAATATTGACATTGAGAAATATAATACATTATCAAGATTTGTGAAAAATAAGAATAGAAAAAATGCTTTAAAAGGTAAGGCATATATTAAAAAATTAGTATTACGTAAACAAAAGAAAGAGGAGATAAGAAATAAAAAAGCTTTAAATATTCCAGTTGAAAAAAAGTTACCTAAGACAATTGAGAGGTTATCAATTTTTGATGACAATAAAATATCTTTAGAGAATGAAAAATTTTTATTAAATGAAAATTGTATAGATGAATTTAGTGATTATTTTAAAAATCAAAAAGAACCAAATATAATTATAACATCAATAAAAAGACCTTCAAAAAATACTATATTATTTATGAAAGAATTATCATTAACATTTCCTCATATATTTTATGAACCCAGATTAGATCATTCTATAGAATACCTACTTAACAATTCTATACAAAATCAATTTTCTACTTTTATTTTAGTAGAAGAAGGTATTGATCATCATCCAAAAAATATGTTCATATGTACATTACCAAATGGACCCACTGCCAAATATTCTTTAAGCAATATTTTTTATGCACATAAACAAAAATCTAATATCGAAATAACAACCCTAGCTCCTGAAGTGTATATAACAAATTTTAATACGTTTATCGGAGAGAGAATTAAGAGACAATTACATACGCTAGTACCATTCAAGCCAGAATATAAATCACAAAAAGTTGTAGTTTTTTATAATCAAAGAGATTTTATATTTTTTCGTCATTATAAGTAAGTTTATATTGGAAAAAAAAAAAAAATACATATTTTTTTTTAAGGTCATATCATACACACATACACATATATACATATATATATATATATATTATATATGCGTATTTTTTTTTTTTATAGATATAATTTTGTTGATAAGAAAAAATGTAATTTGAGTGAAATAGGTCCAGGATTTACCCTACAACTACTAAGTCTTAAGGTACACCTTTTTTTTTTTTTTAAGATACATATTAAGAATATTATACATTGTTAAAATGTTAAATATATTGTTAATATATTTATTTTATATTCATTTATTATTATTGTTTTTTTTAAAGATCAACTTGTGCACATAAATATAAATATACATATATATATATATATATATAATATATATATTTTTTTTTTATATATATTTTAATGTTATTTTTTTCAGGATGGGCTAATTAATGATAAGGAGAAAATGTACGAATTTGTAATTCGACCTGATATGAAAGTTAATAGAAAAAAAATGTATCTCTAATATTATACATTATATATAATATATATTATTATATTATAATATACATATTTTATTATGATACCCCATTTGTGTACTTTCAATTTTTTTTTTTTTTTTTTTTTTTTTTTTTTTTTTTTTTTTTATAAAAAAAAAATTTTTAAATTTAAAATTTAATTTTTTTATTTTTTTTTTTTTTTTTA
>NC_033654.1:800094-814846 GCF_001601855.1 Plasmodium reichenowi | reverse complement strand
ATTATAAAATTAAAATTAAATTAATGTATATTTTATATTCCTTTTAATTTAATTTTCTTTTTGTTTTGTCATTCATATTCATTTTGTTATAATTTTTTTTATTAATTTTATGTATAATTTAAAAAAAAAAAAATGAAAACATTATTATTACTCATTTTTTTATAATTAATTCCTTTTTTTTATTTTTTTTTTTGAAATTTATAAAAGTTTTGTCATCACATAACCATATTAATTGGATAAAATATTTATATTATATTATTACTTAAATAGATGAAAAAAGAAAGAAAAAGAAGAAAGAAAAGAAAAAAAAAAAAAATAATACATTATATTTATAATGTTTGTATACATATAAATGGATTTGAAAAAATGTGTTATTAATTTGATTCTTTTATTTTATATGAACAAGTTTATATGCTATTTTTGTTTTACTCATAATTACTTTGGAAGTAAAAATAATTGTTCTTTCTTTTTAAATAAAAATAATTATATAAAAAATATCAACATTATTGATCGAATTAAGAAACTTTCCAACTTTGAACTTCATCTGATTTTTAGAAAGTTAAAAGATCAATCAATGGTGAAAAGTATTCCTGGTCATGTGAGAAGAAAAAAGAAAAAGAAGAAGAAGAAAAAAAAAGGTAAACAAGATGAAGAACCAAAAAAGAAAGTCAACAAAAAATTAGCAAGGAGGAAATTACTTAAATTCTATAAACTTAAAAGAAAAAATGAAGGAAAAGAAGAAAATGTTTTCGATGATAAAGAAAAATATTCTGTATTTGATTATATTGAAGAGAAAATGAAAAATCCATCGAATAATTCATTTAATAATAAGGTTGATATTAATATGAAAGAAAATGATCCATTATTTAATGAGGGGAAAAAAAAAGAGAATATATTATTAGGAGAGAAAAAAGAAGAACAAGAACAACAAAAATATATGTTAGAAGAACAGGAAAATATAACAAGTGAGAATGATATAAGGAATAATGAAAATGCTGAAGATGATAAATATAATGATTTAGAAAATGTAGAAACATTGAGTAAAAAGGAAGATGGGAAAATACCCAAAAAAAAAAAAAAATTAAAAAAAATGAAAAAAAATATGCATATTGGAAAATATAATAGAAAAGTATATACATATAAAAAAAAAGTTTCTATAGATACCATTCATGAATATATATTAAACAAACAATTAAAAGATAAATATATATTAAGAAGAGATTCTTTAAAAAATGTTTTTGTAAATATGCCGTTATTTAATTTTTATAATTTCTATAATTTCTTTCAAATAGATCATGTAGAAAAATATAACAAGTCTAAAATTTTAAATTTAATTTATTATTATTTATATAAATATAAAAACAATGTTGATAATAAAACCAAATATGACCTTATCAAAATAGATGATATAATGCAAAAGTATGATAAAATCACAGATGATAAAATAAAAATGAATCATTATTTAGAATATTATATTAATATGAATAATAATAAGTATTTATATATGAATATAGACAAAGATTATACTTTGAAAAAAAAAATCACAGATGCCTTTACTATAAGTAATATAAACAAGGTTGATTCACTACACATACATAATTATAAGGTTATATGGACAATACGGAACGTTCAAGAGGTATATAGGGAAATTATATACACAAATGAAAATATTTTCATATACATATATATAAATAAATATATATATATATATATATATATATATATATTAATATTAATATTAATATTAATATTAATATATGTGCTTGATCTTAAATTCATTACACTTATGTATATTTACATTTTATTTTTTAGAAACTATTTTGGAGATTCCGAGAAATGGGAAACATTCCTTTGACTACTTCCGCCTTTACCTTCGCAGGGAAAAAATCATTCAAATTGAAAATATGGATAGATGGGCATAAGTCCTCAAAAAAAAAGTAAGTTTAAAAAAAAATCGTACAGGATAGTAATATACTATATCCCATCGAAGTTGTCATATGTACATAAATTAAAGTTTAACTAAATATGGGAAAAATAAAAAATATAGAAATAAAATGAACCATTCACATAACGTGTATACATACATACATACATATATATATATATATATATATATATATATATAATATCTTTATATTTATATTTAATTTATATTTTTTTTAACACTTTTCAGCTATGTAAGTATTGGCTTGAAACAACTTGAAAAGTATTCCTTGCTCGATGAATATATATGCTTTTCTCTTAATGGTATTGTTAGAGGACCCTTTACATATTTGTCAAAAGAATATTATCAGAATTGTTATAATTTTTGTAAATTCGATGAACTTGATTTGCAAAAAGATGAATTACAATTAAGTGTTTATGTGCATGATGGTATTGTTTAGTTACCTTATATCATGTACATTTTTTTTTTTTTTTTTTTTTTTGTAAGCATTATATAATTATATATGTATATATATTTATGTGATATATAGACATTATATACACATATTATATTTTATTTTTTTTTTATAAGTTTTATCATTTTTATTTTAAACTAATCTTCACAACAAAAAAAAATTTTTAAAATATATAAAATATAACATAATAGTTTTATAAATTACAAAAAAAAAAAAAAAAAAAATAAAAAAAAAGAGATCAAATATTTTTAACATTTCCAATATATGCACATATATATACATATTTATGTATATGTCTATTCCCCAGTATGTCATTTTTAATCAATAACCTTTTTTCTCTTTTTTGGACTTGGCTCTTCAAATAAATCAGAACTATTGTCTGAAGATTCATAATTACGTGATTCTTCAAAAGATGAATTTTCCTCCTCTACATTGATAATATTCTTATTTGAAGGTGTAGGTATACTATCCAATTGATTTTCATTTGTTTCTTGTATAATATCATTTTGATGATCATTAATATAAAAAGAATTATCTCTTTGTTCACTTACATTTATTTTATCAGATATGTGATATGTTATTTCATTAACATCTCTTAATAATTCTGCATGCAATTTTTCTTCACTTTTTTTTTTCATCATTTCTAAATTCATTTGTTTTCTTTTCTTTTCTTCATAGATTTTCTTTTGTATATTAACTTTCTTCATCTCATACAATTTCTTTTGCTTTAACATAGTTGGTAAGCTGCTTTCTATATATGGCTTGATTTTTTCTTCAAATTTTTTATATGTGGATATTAAATATTTCCTGCTAGCCAAAATTTCCAAGTTCTTTTTTTTTATCTCAATGATATAATCTCCTTCCTTATAGTAATTGTACTTTTCATCTAAAAAAAATAAAATAATAATATACATATATATATATATATCTATTTATTTATTTATTTATTTATTTATATTTCCCATATGTACACATATATACACAAATTACATTTTCTGAATTATACATATCATACACCTTACCTGATGATAATAAAGGAGCTGTTGTAGTAAAATGCTTAAGATATAATAATGTATATATTACTTGAAAGGAAAAATGTATTAATCCTTTCATAAAAAAAATATTTTTTAGATCTACATATTCATAACTCAAATATTTGGATACACAAGAATCAATAATTATAATTAATGAATTTAATATGGAAATATCATAAGGCCATTTCTTATAACATAGATATAATAAATTAATAGCGTCATCATATTTTTCCAAAACATGTAAATAATTTGAATAACACAAATAAATTTTTTTATCGTTAAGTCCGTATTTGACACTTAGATTAAAAAATAAATTTAATTTATTGAGAAATAATTTATTATTTATTATATGATTATTTCTTATTAAATGATTAAACATAAGATAAATAATGTTTTTTATACTTGATATATAATAAAAAGATAATTTTTCATATGAGTCAATTATTATTTGAAAGGATTCATAAGCTATATCATATTTATTATTTATATTCAATAGCACTCCTATTAAATTAGCTATAAAATAATTACTTTTTTTTTCTAATAATAGTTGTATTTTATTATATATTTCGTTTATTATAGAATTTTTTTCTTCTTTGCTTTTGCATTCTTTAATTTTATGCAACTTTATAATAGATATGTATGTATTAATTAAAATACTATCATTATTATGTGGATTATTTTTATTTATATTTATATTTTTATTTTGATCTTCTCTTTTTAACTTTTCCAATGTATATATACTATAATCATAATGCTTTCTTTTATAATGCATATATGATTTTAATAAATGTAATTTTACAGAACTAGGATTTTTTTGTAGTCCATTATCTATAATTTGTTTAGCTTTTAAAAAGTTTTTATTTTTTATATATATATTTGCTAATCTTATAAAAGCACATTCATAATTTATATATATTTCTGTAAATATTTTATACATATTTATACTTATATTTTTATACCCAACAATTTCTAATAACATTATGTTGTTAAAGCAAATTGTTATGTATAGCTTTTTTAGATAATTTATAAGATTTATATATCTTTCATTTTTCATGACTTTATTATATATTTCAGGAGTATTTTTTTTTTTTATGATATTATGGTTTTTTATATTTATTATATTATTTTGTATTTCATATATACGATGATATCTTAATATATCTTTAATATATTTTAGTTTTTTTATATTTTTTTGAAGCATTTCTTTACATTTTAATTTGGATCCATTTATTGAATTTATAACATTCTCATGAAAATGTATGCTTTCATTTATGTCTATTTCATCTTTTTTTTTTTGATCATAAAAATTTTGTTCTTCAATTTTTATATCTTTATCATGTATTTCATTTTTTCTTCGTTTATTATTATGACCAATAGTTGTATTATTACAATTACTTTTTCTTTTATTATTTTTATCTTGGTAAATGTGGTTCTCCTGTTTCCTTGTCTCTACATTGTATAATTTGTTTTTGTTTAAAAGATTGTCTATATTACATAAGAATGATTTACCCTTACATAAAATGGCGTATGTATAATATGTATGAAATTTTTTTATCTTACAAAATATTTCATCTTTTAATAATTCTATCAATTCTAAACTTTTTTCCTTATAATTACAATAAAACATAGATACAATATAATTATTAATTAATTCTATGGATACTTTAGGGGACTTATTTTTTATAGTAAAAAAATATTTTACTTCATATATATCATCTAATAATTTAAAATAGCTTTCAATATATTCATTACTATATTTTGTTATTAGCAATTCATAAATTTTAGCTTTTAATAAAATTATATCTAAATTATTATCAAATATTATTTCATTTTTATTAATAATTTCTATCATATTAAGTAATACCTTGTGTAAAATTTTTACCTGTTGACTTCTATTGCTTTTACAGAATTTGTTATCTATATGGTAACTTACGTAATCAATTGTTTGATCATTCATATGGGAATCAATGTGGTTTGATGTGATATCATTATTATGTGTATCAGTTTTATACATATCATTTCTATTTACATCATTTTTATTTTCCTTCCTGTTGATTCCTTTTTTTTTTATTGTCTCCTTATTTATTACATTATAATTCAAATATATATTCGATGTGTGTACAAAAAAATAGATATATAATTTAATGACATAAGCATTTCTACACTTTTTATATAAATATATTAAATTGCTTTTTGCCTTATTATATTTTTTTAAATGTATACAACATATTGTATAATAATATCTGCTTATATTATTTTTATATATAAGAAAGCTTTTATGATAATACATTAAAGCTTTTTTCATATTCTGTAATATATGATAATATACACCAATTAAAAAATAATATTTACTTAAGGCTTTTTTGTTAATATAATTAAAATTTATTTTATGTTTTATTATTTTCAAAAGAAGTATAGCTCGATAATTTCCTTGAATTAACCATATTTCACATAAATCAAAATATAAAGAAATTATATTATTATTTAAATAAATATCTTTCCATTTTCTATTTTTTACAAATATATTTTCATTATTAATTGATTCAATTGATTCGTCATATTCATATATATCATTTTTATCTAATATATATATATCACAACAATTTAATAACTGCTTTAAATTTTGTGAACATTTTAATATACCACCTTCTAAATAATTATAATAATAAAATAAAGTTAAATTTATTATGTCTTTCATATGTACTTTTCTTAAAAGATTTACGAAATTATTATTACTACTAATGCAAATTCCTTGATATGTTTTTGTACTTTTTTTTCCTTTAAGTTGTAAACTTTCTTCATGATAAAATTGTTCCTTATGTCTTATGCTATCAAATTTTGAACCTTCATTAGATATATCAACAGAATTGTAATGTCTATTAATATTATTATTATTATTATGAATATTATGTGTATTGTGAGTATTATGCGTATTGTGAGTATTATGCGTATTGTGAGTATTATGCGTATTGTGAGTATTATGCGTATTGTGCGTATTATGCATATTGTGAGCATTATTTTGATGTGCTCCTATTTTTATATCCTTTTTTTTGTTCTCCTCATCATTTTGATGATCTTTCAAATTATTGTAATCATTTGTAGATAAATAATTATTCCAGTATTTTAAAAAACTGAACTCATTAATATATATAAAATTATTATGCTCTATAATTTTATTCACATAATTCATTAATAATAAAGAAGAGTTTGATATATATGCACATTTGTTATTATCAATCTTTATAGATGAAGTAAAACAATACGAAGCGAGGGAGAAATTTTTTTTTTTTAAATAACATATACCAATTATATATTTTAATATAGATTTTATATTATTTGATATATTCATCAAATTTTTTATTTGAATACATTTATATGTATTCTCTAAATTGTTATCAGAATTATTATTATTTGAATTATTATCTATATTATTATCTTCTTCATTTTCTGAAGTAGCGAAAAAAAAGAATTTTTTTTTTTTTACTGTTTTTTTTTTTTCATCTTTGCTTTCATTCATATCTTGTACATTATTATTTGTTATACTTCTATTATCTGGATTGTTATTTTTATGGACATATTTAATCTTATAATCTTCTAATAATAAGTTTAGAAAATTTTGGAAATGAACAATTCTTATTAATACATATGATGAAAATTGAATACAAGCATCTAATTTATAAATTAAGCATAAGGCAAAAGATAAATATATGGAAGAAATAAAATCAAAATTATTTTTTTTTAATAATAAAATAAAAATATTTATACTATGAATTAAATAATTTAAAGGATTTGTAAATTCATTATTATTTATTATAACATTTCCATTTACATTTATTGAAGAATCTATTGTCTTTTTTATAACTGATGAAGAAAATAAATTATTTGTACCACATTTATAATCATATTTATTTAATAAATATAAATACATATTAATATTATATATTCCTTTAATCATAAGATAGGATAAATAATCATATTTATTATAATAACTCTTGTTATTATATTCTAAATTACTATGCAATAATTTATTTACATCTTTATTTTCAGTATCGGAATTATATTTTTCTATTTCTTTATGATTGTCGTTTTTTTCTTTAATCTTCTTCTCAATTTGATTTAGTAAATTTTCTAATTTTATTTTTAATTCATCTTCTTTATTTTCATTTTTTACATTTATTATTTTTTCTAAATTATATACTAACAATAATATATTAAATATCTTATTATTATAATCCTCAAAAAATATGTCTCCTTCTTTAATCAAGTCTAAAAATAATTTATAATAATTCTTTTCATAAAATATAAAACTTATTTGAATCCAACCATTCATACAAATCTTCTCATCTTTTAGGATACTTTTTATTATAATATAATTCTCATCATTTATATCGTCTTCATTTATACTTATAATTTTATTTTCTCCTTTAAGGTATATCATACTTTTTAAGCAAACAAAAGCACCACAAAAAAATAAAATAATAAATAATAATAAAAAATAAAATAATAAAAAATAAAAAATAAAAAATAAATAAATGTATGACTTTTGTTCTATATATATATATATATATATATATTCATTTATTTATTTATTATTTGTTCATTTTGATGGATGTTTATAATAACAATATATAGATAAAAAAAAAAAAAAAATTAAATAATTAAGCATAAACAAAAATACAAAATATATATTAATTATAAATAAGAAAAAACAAAGGAGAAAAAAAATATATATAATATTTTATTATATATTTAAGTTTTTTTCTTATACCTTTTAATTATAAATAAATATATTAAAAATATATAATAATATATTAATTTGTTTTATATGGTATGTTTCAAAATTTATAAGTATATGTTTTTTTATAATAAATATTTACACAAAACCATTTGATAAAAACTTTTAAAACATATATATTTATATGTTTATTAATATAAAATATATTTATGAAAAAACATATTAATATTTCTCCTTCATAAATGATGGGCTTATTATATATATATATATATATATATAATAATATATATTTTAAAATATATGCGCAAATTTTATAAGGCAATAGAAGAAGAAAAAAGGGGGGTAAAATTTATATAATACTATATTATATCATCTACAATTAAAAATATAAGCATTATTAGGATATTACAAAATATATATAATATTTTATATATTTTCTATATATATATAAATATATTATAAGAATATATTAAAATATATATTTTTTTTTTGGTTTTTATCTTTTTTCATTTATTTATTTATAAAAAAATTATCCTTTAATTTGAAACAAATTATTTTTAATTAGCCATAATTTTTTTTTTTTTTTTGTTCATATTATAAAGAGTAAAAAAAAATAAAAATAAAACAAAAAAAAAAAAGTAACATACAAAAAATATATATATAAATAATATATATATTATATGAATAATATATAAAACAAAATTACATCTTTTTAATATATAATTGAATAAAATATATATATATATATATATATATATATATTTTTATTTATTTATAATATCATCATTAATACATAATTCAGGCAAATAAAGAAAAAAAAAAAAAAAAAAAGACGTTTAATTATAAAATTTCTTAAATTTAATTTTCTTTAAATGGTACCGAAATTCTTCCTTTTGAGCATTAGTCCAAATGTGTATATTTATATTTCTTTTTATTTCTTTAATTAAGTTGGGTTTATTATAATTCGTCTTATTATTAACATCTTCATAGTTGGATGATAATAAAAAAATATCACGATTAACAATTGATGATAAATTATATATTTTTTCTTGCAAGTGCAAAAATTTTATATATAAATCAGCACCTGCGGAAAAATCTAAATATACTTTTTGATTATTTATAAAATAAAAGAATATATTTGAATTTAAAAAAACATGTTTATATCTAGTAAAATAATATATAATACCATTATTATTTCCTTTTGTATGGATATATATATTTTTTTTTTTATTTACAAAAATATTCATATATTGATAAAATATATCCATTCGATAGTTCAAAAAATTTATATATGCATCAGTATAATATTTATAAAATGAATAATGTTTAAACCATTGTATGTTTTTATTTATTTCGTTTATAATATGATTATATTTTAACAATGTATTTAATTGCTTATTTCTCTTAATTAATTTAATACATTGTTTATCATAATCGTTATTAAAAAAATAAGATAAGTATAATGTATTGGGATATATAACATTTTTTTGATTCTTTTTATTCAAATTAAATATTTGCTTCTTAAACATAATACAATTATTATGTCTATTCTTTTTTAAATATGAATGGTTTCTTACATTATGTGTAGACTTAAAATTTTTAAAAGGTAGATCTAAAAAATATTTATTTTCTAAGAATATACCTAAAGTGTTAGTATAATTAAAATTTTCTCCTGGTAGCAAATTATTACAAAAAATTATATTTCGTTCATTCTGGTTTATTTTATTGTATATGTAATCCCTCACATCTTGGTGCGTATTGTTATTTATTAAATAAACATTTTGTATAATTTCATTTTTTTCAGAACTATTTAAATAATTCAATTTCGGTAACAATATATACACAAAGTAATGATAATAGAAGTAACTAATTTGGCTTGTTGAAAAATGAAGTACTAGGTTTTTTTTTTTTATTACTTTGTTTTGAATGATAACTTTTCTCTTATTTAAATAAAATGGCTTTTTCAAATCTCCAAATAAATTATTTCTATTTGTTCTCTTTTTAAAGAAATTATCTTTATTATAAAGATGTAAAATTATATAGGAAAATATTGTGCTGAAGTAGTTTTCCGTACGTATATATTCTTTATAAATTTTTATCATACTGTAACTGTTTTTCTTTTCCTAATTTAAGAAAATAATATAATAACACAAGAGATTAATGGATGCTTATATATATTATGTTACTTCATTTTTTTTATAGGAATATTTTATATAGATATATAATATTTTATTAAAATTTAAGAAAATGATATCTACCAAAAGAAAAATAATAATAAAAAATAAAAATAATTACAAATATATATATATATATAGTAGTACATACGAAATGAAATTAGTTTTTTAATAATATATTTATACCTATAATATATATATATATATATATATATATATAAGATATTAATTTATATATTTTTTATTTTATTTTATTTTATTTTATTATTATTTTTTTTTTTTTACACACTATAGGGAAAAAAAAATTATGAACGGTTCAGGTAAAATTTAGAAAAAAATAAACATATATGTAACGTATTTTATAAAATATATACAAATATTGTATATATTACAATTAAAATTCTTATTGAATAAATAAAATATATATATATATATTTATCTTAAATTTTATGTTTAAGCAGTTTGATTTGTTTTTATAATTCTTCGTGTTTTAATTTTTTTGTTTCTTTTTTCAGAATACATATATATATATATATATATATATATATATGTATTGTTTGCTCATTTTTATGGTATATTTAAATGTGTACTTTAATAAGATGAACTGTATATCCCTCAGTGTGCTTTTTATTTGGAATTTTTTTTTTGTGTATGTGAAAAACATTAGCATCTTACAATATGACAAGGCAAAGGTGTTATTTATTCAAACTAATTTCGAACCTTTAAATAATAACATGTTAAGGGTTCCATTGAATATATTAAGAAAAAGAACATACGTAGTTAAAAATAAAAAGAATGGTGTACCATTTCAAATATTTTTATCATCAGAAAATGATGGAGGTTTATATTATGAATTAAATCCTGAAAATGTGGAAAAGGTTTTAAATTTAATCAGACCTAAATTACAAATAGATAACGGTGATGTAGAATTAGTAGATATAAAAAATAATGATTTATATATTAGACTGTTGGGTAATTGTGTTACCTGCAGTTCTAATAGTATAACTGTATCTCATGTAATTAAGAAAACATTAAAAATGTATATAAGAAATGAACAGAATCAAGAACCCAATGTAATCATCACAAACTTTGATGAAATTAATGAACAAAATATTCAAAACTGCTTAAGTCAGTTGAAACCATACTTGGATTTTTTAAGTAAGAATATATCAAAGTAAAAATTATAAAAATATAAGTATATTATATAAATATAAATATATATATATATATATATATATATATATATATATATATATTTATTTATTTATATTAAATATCCATTATTCTTATGTACACATATAATTATATCTGCATACGTATATACGAATTGATATAATATATAATATGTATAAAAATTTTTCAATATTTTAAACTTTATTAATATTATCATTATTATTGTTATATTATATAATATATTTTACTTTTTACAATATTTATTAGAAGTAGAAGTCATAATTAAAGAGTTAGTAAATAATAAGGAGAATATTAACAACTATGTTTGTTTGAAATTTCTAAATATAGAGAATTCAAGTGAAGAAATAAATATACCACACAACGTTAAAAATGAAATAACAGAAAGATTAAAGCAAAAGTTCCCTACGTTAACTGTTAATTTTGAAAACTAAAAAAATATATAGAAATTATTTTCTTTTTTTTTTTTTTTGGTGAATGAACTGGAAATAAAAATAAATACTTTTTTGTATATATTGACATATATATATATATATATATATACATATATATATTTATTTATTTATTTATTAATTTTTATGTATGCATATATTATCCATATGTTATTATTTTTATTGTTATATTATTTAATTGCTTTCATTTTTCTTTTATTTTTTAATATTATTATTTTTTTTTGTTGTTGTAAATTTTATTTATATATATTTATGTTATTATTTATTATCTTTAAAAAAAAACAAACAAACAAACAAATAAAAGGATAAACAAAAAAAAATATATATATATATATATATATATATACACACAAAAAAAAAAAAAAAAAAAAAACATATATATATATATATATATATATATATATATGTATGTATATACGTTAACATGGAGAAAATTCAAAGACCTATATTTCCCTCTATTTTGTAATATTTTAGTTTTTTCAAATCGTTATATTTTCTGGTGGCCAAGTATGAAATTTAACTCTCTTATGTTTAAGATGTAGTATATTTGAATCAAAATATTTTTCTTCATATAATTCTTTGGATTCCGTTTTTGTTTTCGGATCTTGCTTTTGTTGAAATGTTTCTATAATTTTGATCAGCTGTGCTTCTTTTTGATCATCATTTAGAGGATCCCAATAACATTTATGTATATTAACAACATTGAAATTAAGTTTTTTAAATATACGATTTTTTAAAGATATTATACCACTAACAAGTGGTCTATTTTGTCCAATGGGATGAAAATAATCATATTCAATACATAGATTTAAAGGTTTATAAAAATGAGATGTAAAAAAACAATGTTGTTCATCTATTTTTCTTCCTACAGATAAATTAATAAAGAAATTTTTTAACTGTAATTTATTTATAATATTTTCCATTTCAAGTTGCATTTTTTCAGATCCTTGATTTTGTGCAGTTATTAATATATTATCTAGCCATTTTAAATGTAAATATTCCTGAATGTAATATGGTATACTTTCTTTTATTTGTAATTCATTACTAGGTTTTTCAACATCACAACAATATAATGTCATATATAAAAAATATTGTACCCATCCACTTTCTGGTATATTTTCTTTTGTTAAGGAATTACATGCATTTTTTAAAATTTCTGGTAAAAAGCTATTTTCTTTTGAAGGATATTCATACATATTATTTATAACCATAACAAATGATAATAAGGACCAACAAAAGTTGGTACTATCTATTTTTCCTTCTTCTCTTCTCTCATAAAGATTATTCAATATTTTTATTATTAAGTTATAGTTTCTAGACAAATAATTTTCACAACCAAATTGTACACTTTGATTTGTTAATCCCAAATATGATAAACAAAAACTTATCATGCATAAAGTTGGGAACCGATATTTTTCTATATTCATTTCAGTTATTTCTAAAATTGTTGGAAGAAGAAAATAACAACGATAATCTAAACAACACATTGCATAAAGTAATCTAGGACAATGTCTTGCTTTTATTTTCTCTTTCTTTTCTATTAAATCATATACTAGATATTTAAATAATTTCAATTCATGAATAGCTTCTTTATCCTTTACACTCCAAAACGAGTTGAACCCAAAGATGTTGGCTAGCTGACAGAAACATCGAATTAGCCAATTGTAATTAGGGTAATCTTCTTTTTCAATATAATCTTTATATAGCCTGTTAAAGAAAGTAACACAATAAAAATATATAACTGAATAAATAAATAAATAAATAAATAAATAAATATATATATATATATATATATATATATATGTATGTATGTATACTTATTCTATATTATCATATTAAAGATCAACACACAGATATAACTTAAAAAAAAAAAAAAAAATTAATAAAAAAAAAAGGTACCTTAATATAGATCTTGGATTAGAATAACACTTATCCAGCTTTTCAAAATATGAAGATACGAAATTTTCTGGTGGTACAAAATCAAATAAGTCTATTTTTTTCTTCTTATTTTTGTCATAATATTCTTTAGTTAAATACGTATTTTTTATTAAAGATTCTGTAGCTACACATTCCTTTCTATAATGAAATATGTTGTGATATCGTTTAATATTTTTGACAATTTTTATATACATTTTAAAAAAATAAAACTAATAATAAATATATAAAAACATAATATATATATATATATATATATGTATATTATATTTTTTTATGTTCTTATGTGGAATAAAATTATGTATTCTTAAATGTATAAAATATTATTTGAGCATTAAGGTTAAATCCATTTTAAACTACTTTTTATATTTTAGGAAAAATTAAAAAAACAAAACAAAAATATAATATTATAAAATGTTAAAACTATAAAAAATTAAAAAAAGAAAAACATTTTTTAGTACATCCTCATAATATATATATATATATATATATATATACTGAATAATTATTTAAAACGTGTGTTGCAAATAGGTATACTTTTTTTATGAAAGAAAAAAATTTGCATAAGTTTTTACAAGGAAAATCCATAGATCCAAAATAGCATATAAGAAATTAAACTAAAACATAATAGTTATATATATAATATATTTATAATATAAATTCTTATATTTTTCTATTATATTTTCTAATACGAACCAAAAAAAAAAAAAAAAAAAAAAAAAAAAAAAAAAAAAGAATACATACATAAATACATACTTTTTATTTTTTTATATATATATACACTGAGAATATATATTATATAAAATAAAAAATTTTTATTTTATTATATTTT